>NC_068453.1:14932257-15227257 GCF_023373465.1 Oncorhynchus keta
CTACCTATTGTTCACCTAATACCTTTTTTGCACTATTGGTTAGCGCATGTAAGTAAGCATTTCACTGTAAGGTATACATACACCTGTTGTATTCGGCGCACGTGACAAATAAACTTGTAACGGCGTTCTTCGTTTGTAGAAAGAGAGTCGGACCGAAATGCAGCGTAGTGGTTACTCATGTCTTTAATGAAGAGATTGCGATACATGAAATAACTTATACATATACAAAAACAACAAACGGAACGTGAAACCTATTACAGCCTATCTGGTGAAACTACACAGAGACAGGAACAATCACCCACGAAATACAATGCGAAACCCAGGCTACCTAAATACGGTTCCCAATCAGAGACAACGAGAATCACCTGACTCTGATTGAGAACCGCCTCAGGCAGCCAAGCCTATGCAACACCCCTACTCAGCCGTAATCCCAATAATACAAAAACCCCAATACGAACCACAACATATAAACCCATGTCACACCCTGGCCTGACCAAACATATAACGAAAACACAAAATACAATGACCAAGGCGTGACAGAACCCCCCCCTAAGGTGCGGACTCCCGGACGCACCTCAAAACCATAGGGAGGGTCCGGGTGGGCGTCTGTCCATGGTGGTGGTTCCGGCTCGGGACGTGGACCCCACTCCATTAATGTCCTAGTTCCTCCCCTTCGCGTCCTGGGATAATCCACCCTCGCCGCCGACCATGGCCTAATAGTCCTCACCCAGAACCCCACAGAACTGAGGAGCAGCTCGGGACTGAGGGACAGCTCGGGACTGAGGGGCAGCTCGGGACTGAGGGACAGCTCGGGACTGAGGGGCAGCTCGGGACTGAGGGGCAGCTCGGGACTGAGGGGCAGCTCGGGACTGAGGGGCAGCTCGGGACTGAGGGGCAGCTCGGGACTGAGGCAGCTCGGGACTGAGGGGAAGCCCAGTACTGAGATGAAGCTCAGGTAGGTAGTAGGCTCCGGTAGATCCTGGCTGGCTGGCGGATCTGGAAGATTCAGGTTGACTAGCAGATATGGAAGATTCTGGTTGACTGGCAGATCTGGTAGAATCTGGTTGACTGGCAGATCTAGAAGATCATGGCTGACTGGCAGATCTAGCTGCTCTATGCAGGCTGACAGCTCCTTGCAGACTGAGAGCTCTGACTGCTCCATTCAGGCTGACAGCACCCTGCAGACTGGCAGCTCCTTGCAGACTGACAACTCCTTGCAGACTGACAGCTCCTTGCAGACTGGCAGCTCTTTGCAGACTGACAGCTCTGGCTGCTTCATGCAGACTGACAGCTCTGACTGCTCCATGCAGGCTGACAGCACCCTGCAGACTGGTAGCTCCTTGCAGACTGACAGCTCCTTGCAGACTGACAGTTCCTTGCAGACTGGCAGCTCCTTGCAGACTGGCAGCTCTGGTTGCCTCATGCAGACTTACAGCACCTTGCAGACTGACAGCTCTCTGTAGACTGGCAGCTCAGGCTGCTCCGAACAGGCAGGAGGCTCCGGCAGCGCTGTAGAGGAGGAAGGCTCTGATAGCGCTGAACAGGCGGGAGACTCCGACAGCGCAGGAGGGAAGGAAGGCTCTGATAGCGCTGAACAGACAGGAGACTCCGGTAGCGCAGGAGAGGAGAAAGGCTCCGACAGCGCTGGAGAGGCGGGAGACTCCGACAGCACAGGAGAGGCGAGGCGCACTGTAGGCCTGATGCGTGGTGCTGGCACTGGTGATACTGGAGCGAGGACACGCACAGGAAGCCTGGTGCGGGGAGCTGCTACCGGAGGACTGGTGTGTGGAGGTGGCTCTGGATAGACCGGACCGTGCAGGCGCACTGGAGCTCTTGAGCACCGAGCCTGCCCAAGCTTACCTGGCTCGATGCCCACTCTAGCCCGGCCAATAGGAAGGGCTGGTATGAACCGCACCGGGCTATGCACCCGCACACGAAACACCGTACGCTCCATAGCATAACACGGTGTCTGCCCGGTCTCTCTAGCCCACCGGTAAGCACAGGGAGTTTGTGCAGGTCTCCTACCTGGCATAGCCATACTCCCATTAAGCCCCCCCTCCCAATATTTTTTTTTTTGGGCTGCTTTTCGGGCTTCCATCCGTGTCGCCGTGCTGCCTCCTCATACCAGCGCCTCTCCGCTTTTGCCGCCTCTATTTCCTCCTTGGGGCGGCGATATTCACCAGGCTGAGCCCAGGGTCCTTTTCCGTCCAGTTCCTCCTCCCATGTCCAATTCTCCAAGTGGTGCAGCCTCTCCCACTGCAACTGCTCTTCACGATTAACAGGGAGAGTTGGCTCAGGTCTGACTCCTGACTCAGCCACTCTCCCTCTGAGCCCTCCCCCAATAAATATTTGGGGGTTACTTTCGGTTTTCGCTCTGCGCCGCCGTGTCTTTCTTTTCGACTCCATTCGCCTATAGCCCTCTTCGCACTGCTCCAGCGAATCCCAGGCGGGCTCCTGCACTCTCTGGGTCGGCCGCCCACCTGTCTATTTCTTCCCACGTCATATACTCCATGCCTCTGCTGTCCATAACGTCCTCCCTTCGCTGTTCAAGCTGTCGCTGCCTGTTAACACGCTGCTCGGTCCGTGTGTGGTGGGTGATTCTGTAACGGCGTTCTTCGTTTGTAGAAAGAGAGTCGGACCGAAATGCAGCATAGTGGTTACTCATGTCTTTAATGAAGAGATTGCGATACATGAAATAACTTATACATATACAAAAACAACAAACGGAACGTGAAACCTATTACAGCCTATCTGGTGAAACTACACAGAGACAGGAACAATCACCCACGAAATACAATGCGAAACCCAGGCTACCTAAATACGTTTCCCAATCAGAGACAACGAGAATCACCTGACTCTGATTGAGAACCGCCTCAGGCAGCCAAGCCTATGCAACACCCCTACTCAGCCGTAATCCCAATAATACAAAAACCCCAATACGAACCACAACATATAAACCCATGTCACACCCTGGCCTGATCAAACATATAGCGAAAACACAAAATACAATGACCAAGGCGTGACAAAACTTTGATTTGATTTGATCACCCAGGAGCTTCTCTCCCTCCCTCTCCCCCGCTTTCTCCTCCCCTCCTCTCCCCTCCCCTTCCCTCCCCTCTCATCGATGGTTTCACTCTTTTTTATCTAAATCCATGAGCCCAGAGACTGGGAATATTAATCGTGTGTATGTGTATCACATACTGTATGCCAAAGCCTTGTTTTCTCATTTCCCTCGTGTGTTTTTATTTTTATTCATCTGTTAGAAGTACCTTATTTCATCCTCATGTCTGTTTTCTTCAACATTTTAATCACTATTTGCGTGAACTTATTTGCTTTTCATTCAACCTTTCTATCTGAGCGTTTGTCTTACGTGGAGTGAATGAGGGAATTCAATTGCAATTAGCACCCTGTTGGGACCAGGCCCAACACATCTGACCAGCATTGGCTTAACGAGCTGTCACTTGAATAAAGGTAGCTCATCCTACCAGCTCTCACAGTCGGCGACCTCTTATGACATTTCCCAGCCACGGTAGCAATGGCGGAAGCGGATGTGTTGTGCAATTGTGTTAGTACGAGAATGGTTGGTGAGAATGAGTGGATGATGGTGAAGAACAGTGGAGTGAAAAGGGCTAACGTTGGAAATGAACAGCAGTTTATGGTTGGAGTGCGATTCACGAGCAATGATGTTTTTTCTGACCTGTTTGCGGTCTTGAAGATGGCAAAGGACTAATTGGGAAAAGTGGAATTGGTCAGAGTGAACAGGAGTGGTATGATGTTGACTTCATGTGTGTCAAAAGCGCAGAAGGAGAAAGCTCTGTGGCTCTACAAGATATCAATGTATGATGTGGAAAGCTGTGATTTTCAGAGCACCGGTTAAAGACACAGTCAACTTAGTGTATGTAAACTTCTGACCCACTGGGATAGTGGAACAGTGAATTATAAGTTAAATAATCTGTCTGTAAACAATTGTTGGAAAAATGACTTGTGTCATGCACAAAGTAGATATCCTAACCGACATGCCAAAACTATAGTTTTTTAGCAAGAAATTTGTGAAGTGGTTGAAAAATTAGTTTTAATGACTCAAACCTAAATGTATGTAAACTTCCGACTTCAACTGTAGCTTAAAGGAGAGCTGACTCACAGTCAATTGCTACTATTACTGATTCCGATGGCAGTCGTTTATATGAAAATGAATTGATAAATGACTAATTTAAGAAATGTTATGCAAATCTCTATGCCTCAGAACTGACAAATGACGCACCCAAATTAATGGAGGCCTTTTTTTCTAAGATTGATCTCCCTACTATCTCCGAAGGACTGAGGTCTCTCCTTAATTTCCCTATTACTGAGGAAGAGATAATGTTCGCAATTAAGAATCTGCAAAATGTTAAGGCCCCGGGACCAGACGGGTTTTGTAGTGAGTTCTATAAGGAGCTCCATGGACTGATCCTTGAGCCATTGCATGGTATCTTTGACCATTCATTTTCAAATGACCACCTCCCTCAAACTCTGAGAGAAGCCAACTTATCACTTATTGTCAAAAAGGGAAAATGCCCAGAGTCTTGTTCCTCATACAGACCCATTTCTCTACTGAATGTGGATAGAAAATTGCTTTCTAAAATTCTAGCCACAAGATTAGAGGACTCACTGCCACTAATTGTGAAAGGAGACCAAACTGGCTCCATTAAGGGCTGTAAGTCATGCAACAATGTCAGGCGGCTTCCTAATGTACCAACGAAGTGGTCCTTGTGCTCTCCCTAGATGCGGAGAAAGTATTTGACCGTGTGGAGTGGTCTTACCTATTCTTTGCTCTGACTAAATGTGGTCTAGGGACAACAATAAAATGGGTGAAAGTGTTATATGATAATCCTCAGGTTTGATGTCCTTACTATTGGGCTAAGGTCAAATAACTTCTTTATACACAAAGGTACCAGACAGGGCTGTCCTTTGTCCCCTCTCCTATTTGCACTCGCTATGTTCACCTTAAAATAAGCTTGTATGCTGATGATGTCCTGATATTCATCTCAAGTCCCGAGACTTCAATTACATCTCTTGTTAATGTTATTGAATTATTCAGCAAATTCTCAGGCTACAAGATTAACTTAACTATGCCACTTGGTAACCTTCATTCTGTACCTAATACTTATCCCCCCTTTCTTTTTAAATGGTCTCCCTCAGGTTTTACGTATCTGGGTATATTTGTAACTCCTAAATTCCAACAAATGTACAAAGCCAATCTTGTTCCCTTGTTTGATACAATAAGACAGGGTCTGGAGCGCTGGAACTATCTTCCGATTTCATGGTTGGGTAGAATATCCCTCTTGAAAATGATCATTTTACATAGACTACTTTACCCAATCCAAATTATCCCAGGAGTACTTTCCAATAAGGTAATAAAGGATATAAATGGATGGCTAAGTTCCTTTATATGGAGTTTGCAATATTGCAGCTGCCAGGTTCTATGGGTGGCTTGGATCTGCCCAATATTAAGTTCTATCAGTGGTGTGCCCACCTATGTTATATTTCTGACTGGATCACAAACGACAAATCCTCTATTTGGTTAGACATTGAGACTTATTTTTCAAAATACCCCTTACAGGATCTTTTATTTTTCAGAATTTTCAAGTCTGTAAAAGATCACTGCAATAATCCCATTACACTTAACACACTCAAAGTATGGAGGTCAGTGAAAACATTTTTTGGGAAGGTCCAAACTAAGCTCTGCTCTTACCCCAATTCTTAACAACCCAGATTTTGGTCCAGGATTGCTGGATGTTGGCTTTAACGTTTGGCTTAATAAGAGCATAGGCAGACTAAATTATTTATTTGCTGATAAGATTTTATTGTCATTTGAGCAGGTGGTTGAGAAATACAGACTCCCAAAGCAGGACTTTTTCCACTTCCTACAAGTAAGACATATTTTGAAGAGCACCACCTTAATTGGCAACCCTGATGTGTCTGTCATTGAAAGAATGCTTTTTTCCCCCACAAAGGAAAATGTCAGTAAGTTTGTTTCATGATGATTTAAGGTAATTTTCTGCTCTTGACACACAGAGGGTGAAACAAGCGTGGGAGAATGAATTGTCTGTTACTATTGACTAAGAGATGTCCTTTAGAATCCCAAAACACACAAAACACAGAGACGCTGTTATACTGTACACTACATGGCTCGTTGAACATCTCATTCCAAAATAATGGGCATTAATATGGAGATGGTTCCCCCTTTGCTGCTATAATAGCCTCCACTCTTCTGGGAAGACTATCCACTAGATGTTGGAACATTGCTGCGGGGATTTGCTTCCATTCGGCCATTAGTGAGAGCATTAGTGAGGTCGGGCACAGATGCTGGGCGATTAGGCCAGGCTCGCAGTTGGTGTTCCAATTCATCCCAAAGATGTTCAATTGGGCTGAGGTCAAGGCTCTGTGCAGGCTAGTCGAGTTCTTCCACACCAATCTCGACAAACCATTTCTGTATGGACCTCACTTTGTGCATGGGGGCATTTCATGCTGAAACAGGAAAGGGCCTTCCCCAAACTGTTGCCACAAATTTGGAAGCACAGAATCGTCTAGAATGTCATTGTATGCTGTAGCATTATGCTGTAGCATTACCATTTCCCTTCACTGGAAGTAAGGAGCCTAGACTGAACCATAAAAACAGTCCCAGACCATTATTCCTCCTCCACCAAACTTTACAGTTGACACTTTGCATTGGAGCAGGTGGCGTTTTCATGGCATCCACCAATCCAAGATTCGTCAGTCAGACTGACAGATGTTGAAGCGTGATTCATCACTCCAGAGAATGCGTTTCCCCTGCTCCAGAGTCCAATGGTGGCAAGGTTTACACAAGTACAGCTGGCTGCTCGGTCATGGAAACCCATTTTATGAAGCTCCCGATGAACAGCTATTGTGCTGACATTGCTTTCAGAGGCCGTTTGGAACTTGGTCATGAGTGTTGCAAGCGAGGACAGACAATTCTTACATGCTACGCACTTTCAGCACTAGGCGGGTCCGTTCTGTGAGCTTGTGTGGCCTACCACTTCACGGCCGTTGCTGCTCCATTTTCACTTCAGAGCTTACAGTTGACCGGTACAGCTCTAGCAGGGCAGACGTTTGACGCACTGACTTATTGGAAAGGTGGCATCCTATTACGCTGCCACGTTGAAAGTTACTGATCTCTTCAGTAAGGCCATTCTACTGCCAATGTTTGTCTATGGAGATTGCATGGCTGTGTGCTCGATTTTATACACCTGCAACGGGTGTAACTGAAATAGCTGAATCCACTAATCTGAAGGTGTGTCCACATACTTTTGGCCACAGTGTATTTAACAGTTCTTCAATTTCTTTAGTTTTAAAAGGAGGTCACAATATAAAATACAATCCAAAACACAGGAGCAGGCTCAGGTAGACTTACACCACATTCACGCCAGAGTTCATCTTTGGTTGGATGACAGCCTGGTCCAAGAGCGGTAGTCGTTGCGGTCCCGTCCGAGGCTCGGTTCCACTGGAGAAAGAGGAGGAGCTGGATCAGTTCCAATCATTCAAAATGTAGTAGTACTTCACTCACACAGAGTGGTGGGTGACGTTTGTTCGGCTCTTCCAGAGGAGGGTTTGTTTGGTTCTTCTAGAGCAGGGTTAGTTCAGCTCTTTCTGAGCAGGTTGCACAGTCTCTGCTGGTAGCAGCTCCTCTCTCTTCAGGGGGTAGCTACAGTGATGTCCAGCGGCGGCGGTAGTAGCAGTGGCTTGAGTGAGGTCTGTCTTGTCCGGTGGTGTGTTTTCTGGTGTCAGTCCTGGCTTCAATCTCCCCAGCCCTGGCCTGATGAGCTCAGCCAGGTTACCCGGGACACAGTATTCGACATCCATCCATGTTTAAGGTCGTTGGGAGATGACGTGGAAACCTTCACGTAGGTTTGGGTTTTGCTGGGGTGTTTGTGGACGGGATGGCGGATGGGCGTCAGCATCTGCCTCTGATTCCAAAGGTTGCAATTATGAATTCAGCGATAGAAAGTTGTTTTTGATGTTTTTGTTTTAAGTCTATCCTAAACTTGAACAATTCAGAGTTAATGCCTAACCTTAAGAATTTTGAGTTAGCACCTGAAATTAACCCTAACCTTGAAAATTCAGAGTCAACTTAACCTTAGAAACACTCAACATTTGGAATAACTTAGAAATTTGACGTTTGGGAAACATGGATGAACGTCTAATACTGACGTGAGACTGTGAGAACTTCTTCTCCAAGTTTGTTTTGGCAGATCGCAACCAACTAACAGGTGCATACACCGCCACCTACTGTACTTGGAGTGTGATGCCAGGCACGACCTGTCTATACCACTATATTATCTTAATAACTAAACCTGATTATTTTTATAACTAACTCTAAATTTCTAACAAAACTCTTTCAGTCGGTTTTAAATGTCTATTCAGATCGCTACACAGGCTCAGAAACACGGGAGGGCGTGACCTCTTCATTCACTATTCCAAATGACATTTCGGCTGTAAAGTCCTGGAGATCCAGAAATCAATTTTTTCCCCTTCACAATGATGTCTAACTTTCGATTTGTTGTTATTTATCACTTATAAACGCAGCAAAGTCCACCTTCTTCACTGTTCACTGTTCACTGTCGTGATCTTCTCCTGCATGGCATTCACTATAGACTGTGGGACATCCACAACCATCTCATCTCTACTCCCTCCTTCAGCTATTTTCACTGCCTCCACATAGGAGACTTGCTGGATAGTCTTGATCCTAGCTACTGCGACCTCCCTCATCCTTACAGGGCACTCCGGGAACTCAGGAACTTGATTCCCATCACAATTACAGCAACATGCTTCATCTGACTCTTCAACTATGACATATTTATACCTTCGACAAAAACTTGCCCCATGTAAGGGCTTCTGTACATATGGTCTCACTGCATCTCTCACATATCCACGTTTTACATAAGACAGTGAAAGGCTTTGCTCCTTCTTTCTGTCTGTCATTCGATTCAAGCGACGTACGTCTACCACTCCTGGCATGTTATCCCTAAACCACACAAAAAAATTCACCTTTATTTAACCAGGTAGGCCAGTTGAGAACAAGTTACCATTTACAACTGCGACCTGGCCAAGATAAAGCAAAGCAGTGCGAGACAAACAACACAGAGTTACACATGGAATAAACAAACGTACAGTCAATAACACAATAGAAAATAAAATAAAGTCTATATACAGTGTGTGCAAATGGCATGAGGTGGTAAAGTAATAAATAGGCCATAGTAGTGAAGTAATTACAATTTACAAAATGAACACTGGAGTGATATATGAGCAGATGATGATGTGCAAGTAGAAATACTGGTGTGCAAAAGAACAAAAAAGTTTTTAAAAACAATATGGGGATGAGGTAGGTATGGGCAATTTACAGATGGGTTGTGTACAGCTGCAGCGATCGGTTAGCTGATGTTTAAAGTTAGTGAGGGAGATATAAGTCACCAACTTCAGCGATTTTTGCAATTCGTTCCAGTCATTGGCAGCAGAGAACTGGAAGGAAAGGCGGCCAAAGGAGGTGTTGGTTTTGGGGATGACCAGTGAGATATACCTGTTGGAGCACGTGCTATGGGCTATGGGTGTTGTTATTGTGACCAGTGAGCTGAGTTAAAGTGGAGCTTTACCTAGCGAAGACATATAGATGACCTATGTCCAATGAGGTACTAGAGATGACACCTTTAAACAGTTTGGAAAATTCCAGAAAATTATGTCATGGCTATAAAAGCTTCTGATAGGCAAATTGACATGATTTGAGTCAATTGGAGGTGTACCTGTGGATGTATTTCAAGGCCTACCTTCAAACTCAGTGCCTCTTTGCTTGACATCATGGGAAAATAAGAATAAATCAGACTAAGACCAAATTGTAGAGACCAAATTGTAGACCTGCACAAGTCTGGTTCATTCTTGGGAGCAATTTCCAAATGCCTGAAGGTACAAACAATAGTATGCAGGTATAAACACCATGGGACCATGCAGCCATCATACCGCTCAGGAGGGAGACGCGTTCTGTCTCCTAGAGATTAACGTATTTTGGTGCGAAAAGTGCAAGTCAATCCCAGAACAACAGCAAAGGACCTTGTGAAGCTGCTGGAGGAAACGGGTACAAAAGTATCTATATCCACAGTAAAACGAGTCCTATATCGACATAACCTGAAAGGCCACTCAGCAACGAAGAAGCCACTGCTCCAAAACTGCCATAAAAAATCCAGACTATGGTTTGCAACCGCACATGGGGACAAAGATCCTAATTTTTGGAGAAATGTCCTCTGGTTTGATGAAACAAAAATAGAACTGTTTGGCCATAATGACCATCGTTATGTTTGGACGAAAAATGGGGATGTTTGCAAGCTGAAAAACATTATCACAACCGTGAAGCACGGGTGGTGGCAGCATCATGTTGTGGGGGTGCTTTGCTGCAGGAGGGCCTGGTGCACTTCACAAAATAGATGGCATCACGAGGCAGAAAAATGATGTGGGTATATTGAAGCAACATCTTGAGACATCAGTCAGGAAGTTAAAGCTTGTTGCAAATGGGTCTTCCAAATGGACAATGACCCCAAGCACGCTTCCAAAGTTGTGGCAAAATGGCTTAAGGACAACAAAGTCAAATTATTGGAGTGGCCATCACAAATCCCTGACCTCAATCCTATAGAAAATGTGTGGGCAGAACTGAAAAAGCATGTGTGAGCAAGGAGGCCTACAAACCTGACTCAGTTACACCAGCTCTGTCAGGAGGAATGGGCCAAAATTCACCCAACTTATTGTGGGAAGCTTGTGGAAAGCTACCCAAAACGTTTGACCCAAGTTGAACAATTTAAAGGCAATGCTACCGAATACTAATTGAGTGTGTGTAAACTTCTGACCCACTGGGAATGTGATGAAAGAAATAAAAGCTGAAATAAATCATTCTCTCTACTATTATTCTGACATTTCACATTCTTAAAATAAAGTGGTGATCCTAACTGACCTAAGACAGGGAATTTTTATTCTGATTAAATGTCAGGGGTTGTGAAATACTGAGCTTAAATGTATTTGGCTCAGGTGTACGCAAACTTCTGACTTCAACTGTAGGTATTCCAAATACTTTCCTGGTATACCTCCATGTTTGTAAAGCTTTTGCCTGACACATCTCATTTTCTTTTCAGCTTCCTATGTTAGGAAAGAGTCCAACGTTGATCTAGGGACTGGTATTTCCTTTAACAGGGCAGGAGTGGGAGTTTTAATGTAGTCCTTCTCTTTAGTTCCTAATTCACCCTCCAACGTGTTTTGCTTTTTACGCTTTTTCCACCTCTTAGTGGCTGTGTATGACATAATCACACCCCTGGCGTACGCGTTTACGGGTTTCCCAAAGGAGCGAGGGGTTATCTGTTGATTGGGAGTTAATAGAGAAAAATGCTTTCAACTCTGTAATAAAGTATGATGTAAATCTACGGTCTTTAAGAATGGTGGTATTCATCCTCCAATGTCTTGGACAGATGCCCCGTTGAGTTTTATGTCCAGGATGATCAGATATGACTGTGCTTCCTATCCTAGCGGATAAAACAAAGACGTCCTGGGCATAAAAAAAGTCATCTATTCTAGTCTGACATCCATGACGTGCAGAGAACAAAGTGAACTCTCTGTTGGAGGGATGAAAGGTTCTCCAAACATTAGCATATCCCAGATCATCACAAATAGCTTTAAGTGACTTCGCTTGAGGAGAGAGTGAAGCTATACCGCTGGGAACCTTATCAATAAGGGGGTTCAACAAGCAGTGGAAATCTCCTCCAACCACTGCAGTGTCTGAGTTTAATTCTGAAAAATCTAGAAATACCTTAATGAGGACATCAGGGGGGCAGCGGGGAAGTAAATATTAATTATGGAAATGTTCTGTCCTTGTAAAGTACCATTAGTTATAACAACACGACCAAATGTATCTTTCACACAATTCAACACCTTAAGTGGTAGAATTGCTACACCTCTACTTCTAGATGCAAATTATGTGAAAAACACTTGACCAAACCCCTCGGTTGTTTCTGTTTTAACCCAGTAACCATGCACACTAACCCTGTAACCACATGGAATGAATACGTCAAATAGACCTTCATCCATAATATGGCGAATTTCCAAAGGAAACAGATCTTGTTGCTAGAAAAGCCATACAATTCAAGTGAGGCCTCTTGACAGCCCTGCATGTTAAAAGACCGCACACTGATGCAATCGTCACTGCAGATGAATACAATCTCAAAGACAATGTCGTCTTTCATCTCTCTTTATGCTAACTTCTCCGTTTATCTCCACGTAAAGCTCTCTCCATCCCCATACTCTTCCCTCGCCCTCTATCTCTCTCTCTCCCCATGCTCTCTGCCCCCTTCTCTCCCTCTCTCTCCCGCTCTCTCGCTCTTCCTCTGCAGGTGTTCTGTGCCTTTATGAGTTGAGGAGAGTGAGATGACTGGGGAGCTTTGGACAAATACAGAATTTCAATATCTGAGGATTGGCAGCTCCCAGTAGAGGTGGTTTCAATCCAAGACACAATCACACACCGCTGGCAGGATGCAACAATCGTTCCCCACGTGCGTGTGTGTGCATGCTTCCACTGCCAAAAGACACACAAACACACACTGAGCACCTTGCCAACTCCAGATTCTCTCACACCTGCCTACACCGAGCCTGCCCAAGTCTACTGCCCCAAGGAATGGCAGGAGCTGGCATGAAGCACTGGGGCATGGATGTGAGTTTGTTCGTGTGTGTAATGTACATAAGTGACTGTCAGCCTGTGTATGCATGTGTGTTAAATGGTGTGTGTTATAATTAGACATCCAGTACCTCCCCTTTGATACTCAAGTTCAGTGGTTTTCAAACTTTTCTTGCTCAGGGACACCCACCCAGGAAAACCGGCCACCCAGGGACCCCTATATCATATGTTAAGCAAAAAATAAATAGCATCTTGTATTATCAGGTGAACGATAATGGCAAGTAGAAGTACTCAACATTTTAAAATGAATAGATTTAGTAGACAGTTTCATTATTTTGACCTCCCCATAGTTCATTGGAAGAGGAAGTGTAAACTGTAACATACTCTTATCTAGAAAGGTATCTTGGCAGCGTAGATAAAATGGTGCTGTTGTAAAGCACATTTTCTGCATTTTCCCATTGAGCTGAGATAATGTTGCAGTTTTGAAGTTAATTTCCAGCATTTCTACAATTTGGAGCTGAGAGACAATTTAGCAGTAGACTAATTTCCTGCAATTTCCTGCATTTTGTCATGGTTAATGCTTTGTTTCTCTGCTCAAACATAACAAAATCAATGGGCATGTGCCTTGATTGCCCAGTATTTGGAATTTGACTGTCTAGCTTTTATTTGATTGTTATTTCTCAAAGATGGTACTATTAAACCATTTATATAGTTTAATAGATTTTCTGCATGATTTCTATCTGGTTTTGGTTATTTAAGTTGACAATGAAACTGTTTTTCCATCCCTAAAATGATCACGACGGCCCGCCTAAGATTTACCTATACAGAACAAACCCTGTAATTAGCTCCCAAGGACTGTCATTTCTTCCGTATTAAAGGGATAGTTGGAAATTATTTAGGAAATGAAGCCCTTTATATACTTTCCCAGAGTCGGATAAACAGGAACAGCTAGCATGCTAACTGTTCCGATAGACTTCCAGTCATTGCGCTAGTTAGCATTGGCTCGTGAAACTACCTCTCACTTCCTTCATACTGGACGCAGAGACATAATAATGGAATCCCCAATGGTATTCTGTTTCTATTGCAGCTGGAGATATTCAGAAATCATTTCCCAAGATATGATACTAAAGAATCGCGGATCCCCTGCAGTACCCCAGTTTGAAAACCCCTGCACTGGTGTGTGTGTAACCCTAGCCTGGGGGATGGAAAGGCCTTGTGTCTCTCCTCAAGCCCGGCCTGGGCCACTTTGCTACCTTTGCGTGCGTCAACTGCTCACGACACTGGCTAATTAGCCTCTGAAGCCCTGCTAGGCCATCTACAGTGTAATCCAACAGACCTGACAGTAGACTGGCAGCACACACCCTTTGTCTCTGGTCCTCTGTCAACATGCTTCAGTCATCAGCCATGTGCACGAGCTGTCACTCATGTGGTGACAGTGACATCTTAGATGGGTCATTTTAAAAAGGCTACAGGGAGGGGTGACTCGTTGGCTGCGTTCAAACCACCCGGCAAAGAGGTGTGTGTGGGGAGGGGTTGCGTGTGTGAGCACAATGTTCTTTGGAGTTGTGATAAGTCCTTGGCTGCCGTGTGTTTCAAGGATTCTTCATCTCATAACAGAGCTGTTAATACCAAGGCCCTCGGGACACTGTAACAATAACACACTGCTTCTAAGGGCACTTTGCTTTGGTTAGCATGATGTGAACTTTGTACATTTCCTGTTAAATCAATAGATGTACACTCCACTAGTCTACTACTCGTACCTGAACCGTTATAGGGTTGAGGTCAACTGAAAAGATTGTGTTGAATAGCAGATGAGTTGCTTGTGGGTTTTGAATGTGTGTGTGAGATGTTGAGTCTGTTTTCTTGCCTAGGGCTAGTGTTGCTGTTGTTCGTGGGTGTCAAAATGATTAACACCCTTCTAGTGAAGCTCAAACGCTTTCAACAAGGTTATATGAGACTGCAACAGTGTGTGCGTGCGTGTGCCTGCGGGTATGTTTGTGTGCGTGTGTGTGCGCAGTGCAATCATACGTTCTTTAAACTGCAAACACAACCCAATTTCACTCTCTCATTTGCAGTTCAAACACTAATCATTTTGGGATTTTGCATAGAACTCAGTTACTTTGAAGTCTCACAAGTTTTCAATAATTGCTACTTGCCACTTTGAGACAGTATTGTTCATTTACACAATGTGCAGCAGTCATGTTACTGACTGGTTCTTTGGTGGGGATCATATACCCCACCAGCTATGAGTTATGCTTGAGTGATCATCATCATATGGTTTTCTAAATGTTGAAACAACACATGCCCACATGCACAATCACCACGTCAGAGGGCATTTTTAGGTCAATGAGGGATTTTTATTTAGGCAACACAATTTATGCCATAGGGCCAGTGTGTGTGTGTGTGTGTGTTGCACTTCCTATGATGTTTATCTGGGGCTGAATAGACACCAACCAGGGTTTGAATGGCTGCTAAAAATACAGTGGCAGCTGTTTGTGAGGACGCTGGACTCATTGAGAGAGCGCAGCTCATTGTTAACCAAAGACAGCAGTGCCATTAGAGTCGGACCTAAGCATTAGGGCCTTTTAACAGAGCCACACACAGTACTGCAATCCTCTGCCATACACACTGAAGACAAGCAAGGCTACAGCAGAACAGGAGCCCAAAGAACAGCAAGGACAGAGATAACACAGACAGACAGCAAGCACCCAAGATATCATACAGACAGACGGTTACTGTGTGTCTTAATAATATATTCACAGCACATCTATACCCGTCAAGACACACATCTATTATACGCTTTCCGTGTGTAGAGGGTTTTATGAATAGAGCAACTATAAATAGGAATACATTGTTTTCATAAATGACTATAAATATTCACACCCACAAACATGGGATTAGGTTCATGAAAGAAGAAAAAAATCCCCCAATCCACAGCCAGCAGGGCAAGGGACTGCCTGTGACTGCCAATTAACAGAAATACAACAAACAAACTACTCACAAACAGAGTAACCACGGCTATATTACAATAGAATGGAGCATGTGGTTTCCATTCCACAAGGCAGAGCCTGGAAAACACCCGGTACTTGCCTGAGACGGTCAGTGTCTAATGGTCAAACTAAGAGACCAGTCACATGTGTGTCCCATGCATGTGCATCAACCAAGGTTATTATATTTATGTGATTTAATATTGTTTTTTATTTCTATTTGTTTTTAGATTTTTATTTTTTATTTTTTTTATTTGGTTTAGTTTCAGGAAGTTTTCAGACTTGAATTACTACACACACTGTGTGTGTGTGTGTGTGTGTGTGTGTGTGTGTGCGTGTGCGTGTGCGTGTGCGTGTGTGTGTGTGTGTGTGTGTGTGTGTGTGTGTGTTGTGTGTGTGTGTGTGTGTGTGTTTCTGTTCAACCAAACAAGATTTCCTGGTTTATCCTCTAGAAGACTACGTTCCAGAGAGGTGGTCATTCAGTTTTGAAAAAAACGAACTAAAGCTAGACATCATTTATGATTATTTTTTTTTTTTTTTGCAGTCGAAGGTAATAGTTTCAGTGTAGTTTCAGTTTTTCAAATGTTTTTTTAAATTTCAGGTTACTTAATTGTTTTCCAAATTTTGTTTTTTATTTGAGTTAACCTTCGAACCAACTTGTAGTCAAGTGTGTAGTCACTGCTGGTTTAGACTCCATAACAGGCGTCCGCCAAACCACTCTTGAATGTTAGATTAACGCTGAGGATAGGTTACGTAGATTGTTGGGGCAAACACCTAATCTGTACTGACACACACCGGGAAAATGTCTGTCCTGGTCAAGCAATCTGCAATACAAAGTTAACGCAGCTAAACTGTCATAATAAACACTTCATCAAACACACATTTCTAACAAAACCTCTGCTGCCATCTATAATGTAGTCAACTCTAAACTCTAAACCAACAATAAGTATTTGAACATAGTTATTTTGTGTCCTGATCTGTTTCACACCCCTTCAGGTGCCGCTTAGACTCCAACCATCTGCCTCCTGTGTCTGCATTTGGGTCTCGCCTTGATCATTTTGTATTCAATGTATTCAAACACTCCAAATTAAAACAGTCATGACACATGAACTGTAGTCCAACTAAAGTTCTTCATAGAATGTCTTTCCCATTGTAAAGAGTTCTGATCTCAATGGCTCTGCCTCATAGTTTAGAGAGAAGTACAGAGATAATAGAGCCCGTCTCTTCATTAAAAAAAAGCTCTCCCTGGCCTCTGACACACGTACCATTCATCTCTCGCTTTCACTAAACTGAGGAATGAGACAGTTATTCTCTCTCTCACAGAATTAGACGTTCATCCATGTTTACCAAACGTCAAATTTCAGGTTAAGTTTAGGTTATGGTTAATTAAGTTCAGGCATTGAATAGAACATTCTTACGGTTAGCCATGGTTAAGGTAAGGGTTAAGGTTAGGGATCGGCTTATATAAAGAAATATATTTAAAAAAAA
Organism: Oncorhynchus keta; assembly: GCF_023373465.1. Classification (NCBI taxonomy): domain Eukaryota; kingdom Metazoa; phylum Chordata; class Actinopteri; order Salmoniformes; family Salmonidae; genus Oncorhynchus; species Oncorhynchus keta. The sequence continues at coordinate 14,949,430 of NC_068453.1, forward strand.
CTTTCTATTGCTGAATTCAAACTTGCAACCTTTGGAATCTGATGCTTACGCCCATGCGCCATCCCCATTCACAACACCCTAGCAAAACCGAAACCAGTCCTTCTGTAGCTCAGTTGGTAGAGCATGGCGCTTGTAACGCCAGGGTAGTGGGTTCGATTCCCGGGACCACCCATACGTAGAATGTATGCACACATGACTGTAAGTCGCTTTGGATAAAAGCGTCAGCTAAATGGCATATATTATTATTATATTAAGGTATTAGCACTCACTTTCACCCCTAGTGGCCGGTTTCCCCTTCATCTCCCAACGTCAGACATTGATGGTGACCTGGCTGCTCACTTTACCCCATTCTCTGTGTCTCTCTCTTTTTCTCTCTCTTTTTCTCTCTCCTCTCTCTCTGTTATCACTGGGCCGGATTAGCAGGTAAACTGTGTTACCGTGGCAACACTGGGGACTGGAGTCCCTATGGTCCCTAAGCTCGTTAAGTCTGATAAACTTTATCTTTTAACACTGAATATTGCCAGGGTTGAGTGTGTCAGGCGATTCTGTGTGTCTGTGTGCTTACCCGCACATGCAGATTTGGTTCCCTTTGCCAAACAAGCCCCTGTTTTAATTCCACACAGAGATTTCTCTTTTCATCCCTTTAGATAAAAGAGAGGGAAGGTAGAGAGATTTTTTGGCTCGTTGACTTTTGGAGAAAGATAAGAGTCCCCCTCCATTACTATGAAAGCAGAAAGTGATGAAGAACCTCCTCCCAATCTAGTGAAAAGATGGCACCGAAGAACATGGCTGACGTTGTACATTCTCCCAACCTATTTATTTTATTTTTTTGCGTTTTGTGTAACATTTTTAAAAACATATTTTGTACATAATGTTGCTGCTACCGTCTCATTTGACCGAAAATAACTTCTGGACATCAGAACAGCCATTACTCACCGCAGACTGGAATAAACATTTTCCTTTAACGAGTCCGACGAGAAGGATATCCTGCTTTCACTGGAACAGGCCCAGATCCCCGTCATTTGCTTGAAGAAAAGATGCAGGAAAAGGGGCCGCAGATCGGGCAGCCTTCTGAGAATCCGTAGGCAAGCGAGTAAACTCTCACTGCCATCCGTTCTTCTTGCTAACGTGCAATCATAGGTAAATAAAATTGATGACCTACGATTAAGATTATCCTACTAACGGGACATTAAAAACTGTAACAACTTATGTTTCCCCGAGACATGCCTGAATGACGATACAGATAATATAGAGTTGACGGAATTTTCTACGCACCGAAGCTATGTCTGGTAAGACGAGAGGTGGGGGTGTGTGTCTATTTTTCAATAACAGCTGGTGAGTGATGTCTAATATTAAAGAAGTCTTGAGGTATTGCTCACCTGAGGTAGAGTACCTTATGATAAGATGTAGACCACACTATCTACCAAGAGAGTTCCTATCTATATTATTCGTAGCCGTCTATTAACCACCACAGAACGAGGCAGGCACTAAGACCGCTCTCAACCAACTCTATAAGGCCATAAGCAAAGAAGAACATGCTCAGAAGAGGCGCTCCTGGTGGCTGGGGACTTTAACGCAGGAAAACTTAAATCAGTTTTACCTATTTTTTACCAGCATGTCACGTGCAACCAGAATTTAAAAAAAATCCTAGACCACCTTTACTCCACATAGAGATGCATACAAAGCTCTCCCCCGCCCTCCATTTGGCAAATCTGACCATAATTCTATCCTCCTGATTCCTGCTTACAAGCCAAAACTAAACCAGGAAGTACCAGTAACTTGTTCAATACAGAAGTGGTCACGCGGATGCTACACAACAGGACTGTTTTGCTAGTACAGACTGAAATATATTCCGAGATTCATCCAATGGCATTGTGGAGTACACCACCTCAGTCATTGGCTTCATCAATGAGTGCATCGATGACATTATCCCCACAGTGACCACACGTACATGTCCCAACCAGAAGCCATGGATTACAAGCAACATCCTCATCGAGCTAAAGGGTAGAACTGCCGCTTTCAAGGAACAGGAGACAAATCTGGACACTTATAAGAAATCCCGCTATGCCCTCAGACGAAACATCAAACAAGCAATGTGTCAATACAGGATTAAGAATGAATCCTACTACACCGACTCTGACGATCGTCGGATGTGGCACGGCTTGAAAACTATTACAGACTACAAAGGGAAACCCAGATGTGAGCTGCCCAGTGACGCGAGCCTACCAGACGAGCTAAAGGCCTTTTATGCTCGCTTCGAGGCAAGCAACACATAAGCATGCACGAGCGCACCAGCTGTTCTGGATGACTGTGTGATAGCGCTCTCGGTAGCCGATGTAAACAAAACCTTCAAACAGGTCAACATTCACAAAGCCGCTGGGCCAGATGGATTACCAGAACGTGTACTCAAAGCATGCGCTGACCAACTGTCAAGTGTCTTCACTGACATTTTCAACCTCTCCCTGACCGAGTCTGTAATACCTACATGTTTCAAGCAGACCACCACAGTCCCTGTGCCCAAGGAAGCAAACCTGCCTAAATGATTACCGCCCCGTGGCACTCACGTCAGTAGCCATGAAGTGCTTTGAAAGGCTGGTCATGGCTCACATCAACAGTGTCCTCCCAGACACCCTAGACCCACTCCAATTCGCATACCGCCCCAACAGATCCACAGATGACGCAATCTCAATTGCACTCCACACTGCCCTTTCCCACCTGAACAAAAGGAACACCTATGTGAGAATGCTGTTCATTGACTACAGCTCAGCGTTCAACACCACAGTGCCCACAAAGCTCATGCTACATACTATATTATATACATACATAGATACATAGATACATACATACATACATCCATACACGAACGCCTGTTCCCGCCTGTTCTTGCCATTTTCAGTTGAATTCATCTAACTTTCTGTCATGGCAACTCATAAGCAGGCCATGTCCTATTTGTTTCATAGTCGATAAATAATCAGATTTAATTCTCCGGTGTGTATGTATGTATGTATGTATGTATGTATGTATGTATGTATGTATGTATGTATGTATGTATGTATGTATGTATGTATGTATGTATGTATGTATGTATGTATGTAATATAATAGAATATTATGAACCGACACTGAATCGTAGGAGCTAATTACTAGCTATGTAGAAGTTGGACGGAAGAACGCCCAGAGCTGCTTACCTGAGATGCCATCATCACACAGTCCTTCTTCGTAGGTGTCCGCTATGACTTCCTTTGTGTCGGAAAGAAAGGCTGAACAGTATTGGTTGTAGCTAAATTGACACCCATTGGCTGACCAATGGAGAAGCATCATCCACACCTGCCACTAAAGCCCGCCCACAGCTGTGGGGTCAAAAGTGCAAACGAAGAAGAAGGTTTCAAAAGAAAAAAGAAAAGAAAAAGCACTGCAAGCAAACGGGGCAGTCTAGCCAAAATGTATTTGTTTTCAAATACATTTTTTGTTCCCGAAATATTTTTTGGGAATGAAATGCAAAAGTTTTTCGCTCTATTACAAAATATTTGATTTCAAATGTTCTTTTGTTTGTTATACTTTGAAGCCTCTTTTGCATTCAGAACAATTATTTCTGATTGAAAATTGTAAAAAATTGCTCTCGACAAAATGACACAAATGTACCTCCATATGATACAATATGTGTTGTGATTCTCAGGGTTCTATATGTATTGCAATTCGATACTGCAATTTCTGTTCCAAACATATTGCTAATTATATGTCTGCTGCTGAGGGACACGAGAGAACATGAGAAAATTAGTTTTGATCAGTCATGGAAATAAAACTGCTGAAAACATGTTCACTCACTATTTAAAAATAATATTGAGAACAACAGCTACTGTATAGGATTATAAAAAAAACAGCGTTTTGGTGCAGGTACAGCTGGTTAGAGCTAGCTAACGCTAACTAGCAAAAAGTATTCAGACCCCTTGACTTTTTCCACATTTTGTTACGTTACAGTCTTACTCTAAAATTGATTAAATAAATGTTTTTCCTCATCATTCTACTCACAACATCCCACAGTGACAAAGTGAAAACAGAATTTTAGAAATGTTTGCAAATTTGTTAAACCTTAAAAACATAAATATATTATTTACATAAGTTTTCAGACTCAAAATTGATCACAGGTGCAACCAGGTGCAACATCCTTGAGGTGTTTCTACAACTTGATTGGAGTCCAACTGTGGTAAATTCAATTGATTGGACATGATTTGGAAAGGCACACACCTGTCTGTAAAAGGTCCATAGTTGACAGTGCATGTCAAAGCAAAAACCAAGCCACGAGGTCGAAGGAATTGTCTGTAGAGCTCCGAGACAGAATTGTGTCGAGGCACAGATCTGGAGAAGGGTAATAGAAAATATCTGCAGCATTGAAGGTCCCCAAGAACACAAGTGGCATCCATCATTTTTATATGGCAGAAGTTTGGAACCACCAACACTCTTCCTAGAGTGGTCAGGGAGGGAGGTGACCAAGAAACCAGAGCTCCAGAGTTTCTCTGTGGAAATGGGGGAACCTTCCAGAAGGACAAACCGTGAGAAACAAACAGGAGAAACTCCCCAGATACAAGTGTGCCAAGCTTGTAGCATCCTACCCAAGAAGACTCGAGGCTGTAATTGCTGCCAAAGGTGCTTCAACATAGTACTGAGTTCAGGGTCTGAATACTTATGTAAATGTGATATTTAAGTTTTTTATTTTTAAGAAATGTGCCAAAATGTCTAAAAACCTGTTTTTGCTTTGTCATTATGGGTTATTGTGCGTAGATTGATGAGGGAAAGGCTCTAACACAACACAATGTGGAAAAAGGGGTCTGAACACTTTCCAAATGCACTGTATACAGGTTTATATATTGTACATACAGTACATTTATTTTAATACAAAATCATCTGTATAATACTGTCCAAAATAATATTGCGATATTTAACTGTATCCATTTTTCCCCTCAACACACACACACACACACACACACACACACACACACACACACACACACACACACACACACACACACACACACACACACTGTCTGCCCTTCCGCAGCCCTGGTGCAGACCCCTCATTACAGAACAGGAAGAGTTTATCTGCCTCCAGAGACCAATACACAACCTACTCCTGTTCTGCTGCAGCGTAGTGGTAGGAGAGCAGTGTGTGTGTGTGTGTGTGTGTGTGTGTGTGTGTGTGTGTGTGTGTGTGTGTGTGTGTGTGTGTGTGTGTGTGTGTGTGTGTGTGTGTGTGTGTGTACGCCCTTCGCCAGCCTGCCTGTTTTCACACAGATGATGAGTCAGAGACTCTGGTCTGTTTCTCTCTGCCTTAATCACCCTAGAGAGAGAGATAATAAAGGGAGGGAGGGATAATAGAGAGAGAGAGAGGACAGAGAGATATAAAGTGAAACAAAGAGAAAAAAGGCCACATCCCTAATTGTAGCCTTGCTAGTTAAACCTCTTATCTCCTCTCTCCCATCTCTTCTCTAAAATCCTCTCCTCACCCTCTCATTAAGAGATCTGAATAGAATAGGAACTCATTCTCACAGCGGGAGTTGAGAGTTTAAGCCATTTGGGAGCCAGTCTCAAATGCAGATTTACGTTCAGGTCTGCTTTAAAAACTCCCCTCATTCACCCTCAGTTCCATACACACCTCACTGATACACACACCCATTGTAATGCAAGTCTAATGTGACGTCAAGCCTTCAGCTTATATTTGGCAAGTTAAAAGGATGTACTATCTTTGGGCTACTGCTATCATTGTGTTAATGATAGGATCTGGTCATGGATAGTCACCATACAGACACTGATTGTTAAAGGTTTAAGATACGCTATAACACGGTGAATGGGAATATGACTCTGAAGGTGGGGTGAAAATGTTGGTCTGAGAGATACAGGGAATAATAGGACATTTCCTCTAATACAGTTCAATCATGGACACAAATATATTTCTATTGGAGAAAAGAAGGGAGTGGTTAAGGAAGAGAGAGCTGTCTGGTGGTTTGGTAAATGGCGAGGGTGAGGTAAAGGTGGAGAATAAGCGGAGGGGGATCTATAGGCCAAAGTGGAGAGAGGAGAGGAAAGAGGAGAGAGCAGAAAGGAGAGAGCAGAAAGGAGAGAGGAGAGAGGAGAGGAAAGAGGAGAGGAAAGAGGAGAGGAAAGAGGAGAGAGCAGAAAGGAGAGAGGAGAGAGGAGAGGAAAGAGGAGAGGAGAGAGGCAAGAGGAAAGAGGAGAGAGGAGAAAGGAGAGAGGAGAGAGGAGAGAGGAGAGGAGAGGAAAGAGGAGAGGAAAGACGAGAGAGGAGAGAGGAGAGGAAAGACGAGAGAGGAGAGGAGAGGAAAGAGAAGAGGAAAGACGAGAGAGGAGAGAGGAGAGAGGAGAGAGGAGAGGAGAGGAAAGAGGAGAGGAAAGACGAGAGAGGAGAGAGGAGAGAGGAGAGGAAAGACGAGAGAGGAGAGGAGAGGAAAGAGAAGAGGAAAGACGAGAGAGGAGAGAGGAGAGGAGAGGAAAGAGAAGAGGAAAGACGAGAGAGGAGAGTGGAGAGAGGAGAGGAGAGGAAAGAGGAGAGGAAAGACGAGAGAGGAGAGAGGAGAGGAAAGACGAGAGAGGAGAGGAGAGGAAAGAGAAGAGGAAAGACGAGAGAGGAGAGAGGAGAGGAAAGACGAGAGAGGAGAGGAGAGGAAAGAGAAGAGGAAAGACGAGAGAGGAGAGTGGAGAGGAGAGGAGGAAAAGAACACAGAAACACACAAAGACAGATCACACAGACAGACCACACAAGCTCTTGGACTGGTCTGTGTGTGCTTCTCTCTCTGTGTGTGTGTGTGTGTGTGTGTGCGTGTGTGTGTGTGTGTGTGTGTGTGTGTGTGTGTGTGTGTGTGTGTGTGTGTGTGTGTGTGTGTGTGTGTGTGTGTGTGTGTGTGTGTGTGTGTGTGTGTGTGTGTGTGTGTGTGTGTGTTTCTCTCTCTGTGTGTGTCTGGGCTTGTATGTGTTTGTGCTCTGAGGGGTTGAAAGATGTCAAGAATACAGGCTGAATGAAAATAGAGAAGAGTGGTTGATAAGTGATGATGGTTAAACAGGGAGATGTTAGAGACAAAAGGCCCAGGGGGAGAACCACAATGAGCCCCCAGACATGGCTCAGCTCTTTCCAGGGATGAGTCATCATCTCAAGGCATAGCTCCTGGACAGCTCCCCCTCTCCTACATCCATCCCTCCAGGCCCCAGAGAGAGGGACAGCAGTGGGGGGTTTGTTCCCTGAGGACAGGAACAACAGTCTGGGAGGAGACACCTGATACTATGACATCATCTGCTGTGCTTCGCTGGCTACATCTCAGCGTGGTACAAGGATACACAAATACAGACGGTGGGATAAATATAAACACACCCAGGTGTGTTTACGTATATCAAATCATTCAAATCAAACCAAATTGTATTAGTCACATGCGCCGAATACAACAGGTATTCATTCAGGTAACAAACTCACAGTAAAATGCTTTTACTTCCGAGCCCCTAACCATCAACGCAGTTTTAACAAATATGCGTAAGAATAAGAATGAAAAGTAACAAGTAATTAAAGAACAGCAGTAAAATAATAATAGCGAGACTATATACAGGGGGTACTGGTACAGAGTCAAGGTGCAGGGGGACCGGTTAGTTGAGGTAATATGTACATGTTGGTAGAGTTATTAAAGTGACTATGCATAGATGATAACAACAGAGAGTAGCAGCTGTGTAAAAGAGGGGGGGCAATGCAAATAGTCTGGGTAGCCATTTGATTAGACGTTCAGGAGTCTTATGGCTTGGGAGTAGGAGCTGTTAGAAGCTTCGGTACCGCTTGCCGTGTGGTAGCAGAGAGAACAGTCTATGACTAGGGTGGCTGGAGTCTTTGGCAATTTTTAGGGCCTTCCTCTGACACCGCCAGGTGTAGAGGTTGTGTATGGCAGGAAGCACTACCCTCAGTAGTGCCTTGCGGTCGGAGGCAGAGCAGTTGCCATACCAGGCAGTGATGAAACAAGTCAGGATCCTCTCGATGGTGCAGCTGTTGAACCTTTTGAGGATCTGAGGACCCATGCCAAATATTTTCAGTCTCCTGAGGGGGAATTGATTTTGTCATGCCCTCTTCACAACTGTCTCGGTGTGCTTGGACCATGTTAGTTTGTTGGTGATGTGGACACCAAGGAACTTGAAGCTCTCAACCTGCTCCACTACAGCCCCATTGATGAGAATGGGGGCGTGCTCGGTCCTCCTTTTCCTGTAGTCCACAATCATCTCCTTTGTCTTGATCATGTTGAGGGATAGGTTGTTGTCCTGGCACCACACGACCTGGTCTCTGATCTCCTCCCTATAAGCTGTCTCGTCGTTGTCGGTGATCAGGCCTACCACTGTTGTGTCATTGGCAAACTTAATGATGGTGTTGGAGTCGTGCCTGGCCATGCAGTCAGGAGTGAACAGGGAGTACAGGAGGGGACTGAGCATGCACCTGTGAGGGGCCCCTGTGTTGAGGATCAGGGTGGTGGATGTGTTGTTACCTACCCTTACCACCTGGGGGCAGCCCATCAGGAAGTCCAGTATTCAGTTGCAGAGCGAGGTGTTTCATCCCGGCGTCCTTGGCTTATAGATAAGCTTTGAGGGCACAGTGGTGTTGAACGCTGAGCTGTAGTCAATGAACAGCATTCTCACATAGGTGTTCCTTATGTCCAGGTGGGAAAGGGCAGTGTGGAGTGCAATAGAGACTGCATCATCTGTGGATCTCTTTGGCGTGGTATGCAAATTACCCGAGATGGCATAGCAGTTCAGACGTCTTTTGTCCTCGTCTTGTCGTGTCCCGTATATATATATATTTACAACTTTTTTTCACATACATTTTATTTTTATTTTCCATCAACTCATCTTCAAAACACTCTCCTGCAACCCGCCTCACCAATTTATATTTATAAATAAGTATTATTTACCTCAAATCTGCAATCCTCCAAGAAGCTAGCCAGAAGCTAGCCAGAAACTCCAAGAAGCTAGCCAGAAACTAACCAGAAGATAGCCAGGAGCTAGCTAGAAGCTAATCAGAAGCTAGTTCAGAAGCTAGTTAGCTTCTTTACTGGCAAATCGTTAGTATTCAGCTAACCACGGTTTGTGGTCATCAGCTATCCTTTAGCTCGAAAATCTATCGCCAGTTTTGTACGGCGCAGCGCGGCTCGGAACGGAACATACCGGACCAATTTTTCTCTCCATGTCCTTGGATTTCAACTGCTCTCTGGACATTCATTCCCGGATCTCACAGCTAGCTAGCTGCTATCCGTGTGTCTATCTGCTCTCGTCGATTCCGGAGCAAACATCAATTACTCCGGAGCAAGCCAGCTCCGTCAATCACTCCTGGGCTGCAGTCACCTATCCGGACCCGTTTTACTGCCTACGCGGAGCCCCACCGGGCCTTCACAACTGGACTGTCGACGTTATCTACCCGAAGGAGATCCGGCTGGCTCCTCCGTCGCGACGTTACCTGAACGCCTATCTGCGGCCTGCTAACCGTTAACTGTCTTATCGGCTGCTATCAGAATAGACAATCGGACAATTTATTTATTTTTATTATTATTATGTTTCTTCTTGGGCCTCTATAACTGTATCTATTGTTTTTTTTTTTGTTTTTTTGTTAAATGTTTTTGTGTGATTTGGACTAATCCCCTCTACCACACGGAAGGAACCCCACTAATCTACTGACGGAACGCAAGAGGTGGCTAACAACAGACCTCCATCCTATGCTAGCTTGCTACCGATGTCCTGGCTAGCTGTCTAAATCGCCGTGACCCCCAAACCAACCACTCCACTCACTGGACTCTTTTGATCACTCGACTAAGGATGCCTCTCCTTAATGTCAATATGTCTTGTCCATTGCTGTTCTGGTTAGTGTTTATTGGCTTATTTCACTGTAGAGCCTCTAGTCCTGCTCACTATACCTTATCCAATTTATTAGTTCCACCACCCACACATGCAATGACATCTCCTGGTTTAAATGATGTTTCTAGAGACAATATCTCTCTCTTCATCACTCAATACCTAGGTTTACCTCCACTGTATTCACATCCTACCATACCTTTGTCTGTACATTATACCATGATGCTATTTTATCGCCCCCAGAAACCTCCTTTTACTCTCTGTTCCAGACGTTCTAGACGACCAATTCTTATTGCTTTTAGCCGTACCCTTATTCTTCTCCTCCTATGTTCCTCTGGCGATGTAGAGGTGAATCCAGGCCCTGCAGTGCCTAGCTCCACTCCTATTCCCCAGGCGCTCTCTTTTGATGACTTCTGTAACCGTAATAGCCTTGGTTTCATGCATGTTAACATTAGAAGCCTCCTCCCTAAGTTTGTTCTATTCACTGCTTTAGCACACTCTGCCAACCCGGATGTTCTAGCTGTGTCTGAATCCTGGCTTAGGAAGACCACCAAAAATTCTGAAATTTTAATTCCAAATTACAACATTTTCAGACAAGATACAACTGCCAAAGGGGGCGGTGTTGCAATCTACTGCAAAGATAGCCTGCAGAGTTCTGTCCTACCAGGTCTGTACCCAAACAATTTGAACTTCTACTTTTAAAAATCCACCTCTCTAAAAACAAGTCTCTCACCGTTGCCGCCTGCTATAGACCACCCTCTGCCCCCAGCTGTGCTCTGGACACCATATGTGAACTGATTGCACCCCATCTGTCTTCAGAGCTCGTGCTGCTAGGCGACCTAAACTGGAACATGCTTAACACCCCAGCCATCCTACAATCTAAACTTGATGCCCTCAATCTCACTGAAATTATCAATGAACCTACCAGGTACCCCCCCAAAGCCTTAAACACGGGCACCCTCATAGATATCATCCTAACCAACTTCCCCTCTAAATACACCTCTGCTGTCTTCAACCAAGATCTCAGCGATCACTGCCTCATTGCCTGCATCCGTAATGGGTCAGCGGTCAAACAACCTCCACTCATCACTGTAAAATGCTGAAACACTTCAGCGAGCAGGCCTTTCTAATCGACCTGGCCGGGGTATCCTGGAAGGATATTGATCTCATCCCGTCAGTAGAGGATGCCTGGATATTTTTTTTAAATGCCTTCCTAACCATCTTAAATAAACATGCCCCTTTCAAGAAATTTAGAACCAGGAACAGATATAGCCCTTGGTTCTCCCCAGACCTGACTGCCCTTAACCAACACAAAAACATCCTATGGCGTTCTGCATTAGCATCGAACAGCCCCCGTGATATGCAGCTGTTCAGGGAAGCTAGAAACCGTTATACACAGGCAGTTAGAAAAGCCAAGGCTAGCTTTTTCAAGCAGAAATTTGCTTCCTGCAACACTAACTCAAAAAGTTCTGGGACACTCTAAAGTCCATGGAGAATAAGAACACCTCCTCCCAGCTGCCCACTGCACTGAAGATAGGAAACACTGTCACCACTGATAAATCTACCATAATTGAGAATTTCAATAAGCATTTTTCTACGGCTGGCCATGCTTTCCACCTGGCTACTCCTACCCCGGTCAACAGCACTGCACCCCCAACAGCAACTCGCCCAAGCCTTCCTCATTTCTCCTTCTCCCAAATCCATTCAGCTGATGTTCTGAAAGAGCTGAAAAATCTGGACCCCTACAAATCAGGCTAGACAATCTGGACCCTTTCTTTCTAAAATGATCTGCCGAAATTGTTGCCACCCCTATTACTAGCCTGTTCAACCTCTCTTTCGTGTCGTCTGAGATTCCCAAAGATTGGAAAGCAGCTGCGGTCATCCCCCTCTTCAAAGGGGGGGACACTCTTGAACCAAACTGCTACAGACCTATATCTATCCTACCATGCCTTTCTAAGGTCTTCGAAAGCCAAGTTAACAAACAGATTACCGACCATTTCGAATCTCACCATACCTTCTCTGCTATGCAATCTGGTTTCAGAGCTGGTCATGGGTGCACCTCAGCCACGCTCAAGGTCCTAAACGATATCTTAACCGCCATCGATAAGAAACATTACTGTGCAGCCGTATTCATTGATCTGGCCAAGGCTTTCGACTCTGTCAACCACCACATCCTCATCAGCAGACTCGACAGCCTTGGTTTCTCAAATGATTGCCTCGCCTGGTTCACCAACTACCTCTCTGATAGAGTTCAGTGTGTCAAATCGGAGGGTCTGCTGTCCGGTCCTCTGGCAGTCTCTATGGGGGTGCCACAGGGTTCAATTCTTGGACCGACTCTCTTCTCTGTATACATCAATGAGGTCGCTCTTGCTGCTGGTGAGTCCCTGATCCACCTCTACGCAGACGACACCATTCTGTATACTTCCGGCCCTTCTTTGGACACTGTGTTAACAACCCTCCAGGCAAGCTTCAATGCCATACAACTCTCCTTCCGTGGCCTCCAATTGCTCTTAAATACAAGTAAAACTAAATGCATGCTCTTCAACCGATCGCTACCTGCACCTACCCGCCTGTCCAACATCACTATTCTGGACGGCTCTGACTTAGAATACGTGGACAACTACAAATACTTAGGTGTCTGGTTAGACTGTAAACTCTCCTTCCAGACCCATATCAAACATCTCCAATCCAAAGTTAAATCTAGAATTGGCTTCCTATTTCGCAACAAAGCATCCTTCACTCATGCTGCCAAACATACCCTTGTAAAACTAACCATCCTACCAAACCTCGACTTTGGCGATGTCATTTACAAAATAGCCTCCAATACCCTACTCAACAAATTGGATGCAGTCTATCACAGTGCAATACGTTTTGTCACCAAAGCCCCATATACTACCCACCATTGCAACCTGTACGCTCTCGTTGGCTGGCCCTCGCTTCATACTCGTCGCCAAACCCACTGGCTCCATGTCATCTACAAGACCCTGCTAGGTAAAGTCCCCCCTTATCTCAGCTCGCTGGTCACCATAGCATCTCCCACCTGTAGCACACGCTCCAGCAGGTATATCTTTCTAGTCACCCCCAAAACCAATTATTTCTTTGGCCGCCTCTCCTTCCAGTTCTCTGCTGCCAATGACTCACCACAAAAATCTCTGAAACTGGAAACACTTATCTCCCTCACTAGCTTTAAGCACCAACTGTCAGAGCATCTTACAGATTACTGCACCTGTACATAGCCCACCTATAATTTAGCCCAAACAACTACCTCTTTCCCAACTCTATTTAATTTATTTATTTATTTTGCTCCTTTGCACCCCATTATTTTTATTTGTACTTTGCACATTCTTCCATTGCAAAACTACCTTCCAGTTTTTTACTTGCTATATTGTATTTACTTTGCCACCATGGCCTTTTTTGCCTTTACCTCCCTTATCACCTAATTTACTCACATTGTATATAGACTTGTTTATACTGTATTATTGACTGTAAAAAACTGTTTGTTTTACTACATGTGTAACTCTGTGTCGTTGTATCTGTCAAACTGCTTTGCTTTATCTTGGCCAGGTCGCAATTGTAAATGAGAACTTGTTCTCAACTTGCCTACCTGGTTAAATAAAGGTGAAATAAATAAAAATATGTAAAAAAAATTGGAGTGGGTCTAGGGTTTCTGGGATAATGGTGTTGATGTGAGCCATGACCAGCCTTTCAAAGCACTTCATGGCTATGGATGTGAGTGCCACGGGTCAGTAGTCATTTAGGCAGGTTGCCTTTGTGTTCCTAGCCACAGGGACTATGGTGGTCTTCTTAAAACATGTTGGTATTACAGACTCAGACAGGGAGAGGTTGAAAATGTCAGTGAGGCTGGGCCTGGGCTCACAGCTACTCAAAAACCTCTCACTCCGTACTACTGTACACACACACAGCCCCAAGGACACAGACACAGACACACAAACACAAACACACACACTAACACACCTACACACATAGCCACTTGTGCACAGCGACTTGACAATGTTTCTGGTCATATGGGTTCATGTTGTGACCAGGTACCATTGACATCCCACTGGGCACACACTGGTTGACTCAATGTTGTTTCCATGTCATTTCAATGAAATTACGTTGAACCAACATGGAATAGACGTTGAATTGACGTCGGTGTCTAGTGGGGTATGTCCCTCCACCATACATGCATATGTGATTAAGAAGTTCAGGCCATCAGGATCGATCATGTGGTTGATCACATTTGATCACACAGCCCTGCGGTGGTTCCATCTGATCTACGGCCACCGGATCCGCTCTGGTCACCCAAATGGAGTTCAGGTCACATGGTTCAAGTTCGGATGTTCGTATGAGGCTCTTTTGGCACCGGGCAAAGGGAAAGAGAAGGGAACCAGGTTATGACCACACAATGAGGCTATGGTACAAAGCAAAGGCCAATGACCGCTGTTTCTCAAATGTGTTTCTATGTGCATTTACTGTCGTCAAGGCATCTGATTCTGTGGTCAGAACGTGGTGGTGATTGATGCTGTACACAGCGGAACGCCATCGACAGACCCGCTTCCCAACGCCGCTGCCGCGCTCCTTTCAGGCGACGCCCACAAACCCGCCCGTCGTTAGAGGAAGCGGCGCACGGCGAGACCCTGATCCATTTCCTTTTCCTGTCATTAATCTCCCCCCGGTCACAGGAACAGAGGGAAACTCAGGAAGCAGAGAAGAAAATAAGAAAAATAGAGTGGAAAGGCGGCAGTCACAGTTTTGGATATTTCTGAATTCCTCATAGCCCATTATTCCAGTCATCAACGGCCAGGGCCGCTCCATTTCCCTTTAAAATGCCCCTCTCGTTTAGACACCATTACTCACAGCCAGCAGCATTGGCTACACACGTTTTACACGTCTGTCAGCAAGCTCAGAACCCACTTTATATGAGGGGTGTGTGATCTGGGAGAGGACGGATTGATCGGGAAGAGTGGTTGTTTTCTCTCTGTTCAGAGCGTTCCACTACCTATCCTCGATTCAAGGCATCAAGACAAAGGGTCACGATCTTGATGAATACTACGGCTGGGATAGGGAACGATCCAAAAGCACTTCTGAAACAGCTGGTTTCCATAATAAACCACAATGGCAATACAGGTGTGTGAGTGTGCGTACGAGTGCTCCCATGTGTCCTCTGTAAAAGAGGTGATTAACTATGGGGCACACACAGTGGCATCCATTCTCCTTCCTCTAGCTCATAGACCGTGTCCTGGTGTGCCCCACTACCCACACACATAAAGCACGCCACACACCTGCTGTACCAGTCCTGGGTTCACTCTGCCAGCTGGTAGAAAAATAGAATGTTACTGTACAGGTTTCAATGTCATCTCCCTGCATATTTTACCTCGTGAAAAATGCCCTGGTCGTAGTGTGAACTCTGCCGGAGCTGTAACTTCAACGCAATTCACATGAAAGTGACACTGTGACATGCAGCGTGCAAGTCTTTCTCCCACTGAGGAGGGATGGGGCCAACACAAGCATAGATATAACAGACAAGCAATCAAATCCTTGACTACTGTTTGCATCTCCCTGTGTTTCCTTCTCTGTTTGTTGCTTTTCTATGTGAGTTTGTGACAGTGGTAGCCAATCAGGTAGCAGTCTGAGGAAGACATGTCTGAAACGGGTTCTGATAACAGACTCTTATCGACGTGACGGAGGAACCACACAACACAGACAGACACTAGGTACCGAAAATACAGGGGGAATGGATGGAGGGAGAGATAGACCGGGGAGAGAGAAGGTGTGTCGATGTGGATAGCGGGAGAGGAGAAGGAGAGATACAGTGGATACGTTTGTGTGTTTTGGATGGTACCCTGCCACCATCTCCTCACTCAGCCTTCTCTCCTGTCAATATAATGGCTTCACAGTGGCAGCGTAATGACAGAAGAAACCGTTTTCATTTGGTCCCCGCGGAGAAAGCTCAAACCCCACCATTCCGTCCCACACTCTAATCGAATCATTCTTCCATCCCTCCCTCCACCTCTCCTCCCCTCTCTATTGGAGTTCCAGAGAGAGGCGGGTGAAATCATGACATTTAAATAAGTCATTCTGTCGCTAATCTCGATTGTAGCCGCAAACCCATTACTGAGAAAGCACATTATCTCCAACCCCTTTGCACACACACACACACCAACCACACACACATTCTATCAAACACACATATACGGACAGCATGGTCACACACATGCAAGCACATGAATAGGTTCGCTATACACGCAGGCACTCACACACAAACGCAATGAGCATGTATGAGTACCTATGCAAAAGTGCAATTTCTCATCACACGTATTCATGATGGTCCTCAAAATGTATTCACGTTGCAGTCTTAACAGCAACACGTGTTTATCTCTCTGTGTGTGGGTGTGCGTGTCTTGTTCCTCATTAATAATCAAAGATCAGAACATCAGACTTATCTATCCTCATCAAATCAGACATGCAAACAAGAAAGAAAAGAAAAAGAACCTTAAGCAAAAAAGGGAAGAGATAAAAGGCTTAACTCATAACAGTCATCCTCGGGGGAACTGGGAATGGCACATGTTTAGCATGGTAAACCACAGTCATAAACCATGTCAATCACTCTTCACTATGTCTCTGGAGAGAAGAGGAAGGAGAGAGGGAGAGAGAGAGAGATAGGGGGAAGAGAGGGGGAGAGGGAGAGAGAGAGAGAGAGAGAGAGAGAGAGAGAGAGAGAGAGAGAGAGAGGAAAGAGAGAGAGAGGAGGGGAGAGAGGGGGGAGAGGGAGAGAGGGAGAGAGAGAGAGAGAGAGAGGGGAGAGAGAGGGGGAGAGAGAGAGAGAGAGAGAGAGAGAGAGAGAGAGAGAGAGAGAGAGAGAGAGAGAGAGAGAGAGAGAGGGGAGAGAGAGGGGAGAGAGGGGAGAGAGAGAGGAGGGGGAATAGAGCGAGGGGGAGAGAGAGGGGAGAGAGAGAGAGATAGGGGGAAGAGAGGGGGAGAGGGAGAGAGAGAGGGAGAGAGAGAGAGATAGGGGGAAGAGAGGGGGAGAGAGAGAGAGAGGGAGAGAGAGAGAGATAGGGGGAAGAGAGGGGGAGAGGGAGAGAGAGAGAGGAAAGAGAGAGAGGGGGAAGAGAGAGAGGGGAGAGAGAGGGGGAGAGAGAGAGGGAGAGAGAGAGGAGGGGGAATAGAGCGAGGGGAGAGAGGGGGAGAGGGGGAGAGAGAGAGGGAGAGAGAGGGGGGAGAGAGAGGGGGAGAGAGGGGGAGAGAGAGAGAGAGAGAGAGAGAGAGAGAGAGAGAGAGAGAGAGAGAGAGGGGGAGGCTGATATAGAAAGACAGATGGGTGGTTTGACAGGGGGAAATTAAAAGTGAAAATGTGACAAAGGGGTGAGGAGAGGAGAAAACAGAGGGGGTGCACACCCTCTCACATGGGGGAGAGAGGGGGGAGTCGGGGGAACAGAAGTCCCTTGCTGAACAGTGTTCTGGTTTCGATCACCCTAATGCTCGCCCTATTCTAATAAAGGTGCCAGGCGGAACCAATGATTTTACAGCCCATGATTTACTGGGGGACCGAATAACCCCGCTCACCTGGCTGGGGTCTGCTTACAGTCATAATAGCCGCTCTCCCCTCCCTATATCACACACCTCTATATGGGTTTATAGACCAGCCTCTACATGGTTGTGACCAGACGGTAGAGCTAGAGCGAAGTAGATTGGCAGAGTATATCTCCACTGTGCTGACAAGGCTGACGCATCCAAATCTGATCTATGATCAGCTTAATTTCTATGGCCGACAGAGGAGGAGGTTCTGTTGCGATGTGTGGGGTGTTTTTGGATCATGCATCAAAAGTTCCACTTTCCTTTTGCTGACACCTATTGTTACGCCCCAATGCGTACAGAAAAGAAGTCAGAGAGAAACAGAGAGAGAATTCCTTGTAGAAGCAGGAACGTCTGAGCTGTATTCTCCTGACGGTCTCTTCTGGGTGCTCTCCTGTTTTGAGTGTCTCCCCCCACTGCTCTCTGATCTAACAGAGATTGCAGGGTGTGTGTGTGTGTGTGTGTGTGTGTGTGTGTGTGTGTGTGTGTGTGTGTGTGTGTGTGTGTGTGTGTGTGTGTGTGTGTGTGTGTGTGTGTGTGTGTGTGTGTGTGTGTGTGTGTGTGTGTGTGTGTGTGTGTGTGTGTGTGTGTGTGTGTGGCACTGAGGAGGAGTGTGAATGTGCCCAGAGGGAGATAGAGGGATGTGTGTTCGCATTAGGAATAGAGGCGGGTGTGTGTGTGTAGTGGGCTGAGTTGGTGGCCGTCGAGCAGCATATTTATCTCAGTGTAATGGCACATCATTAATATTCACAGCTAGCTCCGGATCAATGATCCTTGGCAGCCTGGCTATTATTTCATTTCTTGTATCTAAAAGGCGTAGCGAGGATTCAGCTAAATTGTTTTGAGTTGTTTTGGCTGAGTCGTCACAAAGATGTACGCAGGGAGGAGTGGAACAAGGGAGGTAGAGATGGGTTTGGATATGCTAAACTTCCCAGAGGAGACAGAGAGGGAGAAAGAGAGAGAGTGAGAGAGAGAGAGCAAGTGTAGAGCAGGAGAGGGGAAGATAGAAAGCGATATACAGTACAGTATTCTCGACTACAACTCGAGAATACAATTGCACTTCAACTTGCGACATCACAACTCAGAGAATGTGATAGGCAGCAAATCAGAACTCTCAGAGAGCCTGACCCAGCCAATCAAATCTCGCTTGAGACCTGACTGAAAGCTGTCTGTCCGAAACAAATTCTTCAGTGTTAACCATTCCACTGTTGAGCCAAATAAACCAACAGTTACTGGAACCTCCAAGCCCATGATCTACCAGGTGACTGGCAGGTTGACTGGAACACAAGGTGATTAGTCTCCCAGACAGGCTACATCTGGCACCTGACAATATGTCTGACACCTAACAACATAACTGACACCTAACAACATGTCTGACACCTAACAACATGTCTGACACCTAACAATATCTCTACAATGTCCGTACAGAGGAGATGGGGACTGGTTACGCCAGGCTGGCCACAGATAATACACCCTGCTGCTCAGAGACTGTTAAGTCTACACTCAAGGGAGGGAGGTGGGGGGGGGAGCAGAAGGGATGGATTTAACAGCGGGAGGAGAAGAAAGGGGTGGAGGGAGAGAGGAGGAGGAGGAGGGAGGAAGAAAAGGAGGGAAGGAACAGAAAGGGGAAGGACAGAGAGAAGAAGAAAGTGTAGAGAGAAAGCTGAGGGAAACAGTGGGAGGAGGAGTGCCAAGGAAAAGGGGGAAGATACAGTACGTGTGAGTGATTCCATCAGGGTCACACCCCTCGCCCTGGACACCACCTCTGGGAGCAATCGGAATGTGCTGCGTCAGTCAGCAGTGTAGCGCTGAACATAACGGTTTGAGAGCAGACAGAACCCGCCAGTTAGATGGGCAGTGTAGCGCTGAACATAACGGTTTGAGAGCAGACAGAACCCGCCAGTTAGATGGGCAGTGTAGCGCTGAACATAACGGTTTGAGAGCAGACAGAACCCACCAGTTAGATGGGCAGTGTAGCGCTGAACATAACGGTTTCAGAGCAGACAGAACCCACCAGTTAGATGGGCAGTGTAGCGCTGAACATAACGGTTTCAGAGCAGACAGAACCCGCCAGTTAGATGGGCAGTGTAGCGCTGAACATAACGAGACCAGAACCCACCAGTTAGATGGGCAGTGTAGCGCTGAACATAACGGTTTCAGAGCAGACAGAACCCACCAGTTAGATGGGCAGTGTAGCGCTGAACATAACGGTTTCAGAGCAGACAGAACCCGCCAGTTAGATGGGCAGTGTAGCATCACACAGTGTAGCTGAACATATGCTGTAGGGGGACTCAAATCAGCAACCTCGGAAGGGTGGCTAAGCATTGGGCTAATGGAGGTGGCTGCCATAATGCTTTGTTCATGCGGCTGAACAACACACACACAATTATAGTTAAATGCACTGTGTTAGCGGGGCTAAATTGCCACATTGAAGGGAATAGCTGTGTTAGTGTAGCCTACTGAGACAGTCTGTTAGTAGAGCTAACACACGCATAACGTGCTAGTTAAAAGCACTATGTTAGGAGTTAGAGAATCCATGATCGTATTTGTGGCTAAAACACAAGCACACACATAGTATTGGTTAGGCTGATAGCACCGCCGTAGTGGAGCTTAACACATAGCATTATGTTATACAGTTAAAATCACTGGTTGTACAGCGGATGCACAAGGCGTTAGCATAGTGGAACACTTATTTCTATTGGTTAGTCAAGAAGCCCAATTATTCCAAAATAGTGTTCATGTTCCCAGAGGGTGTATGCTAGCAGCCTGCTAGCTAAGTGAGATGCATTACTCCTGCCGGTCCCTGCGTTCTCATTCAGATGGGGATGAAGGGTATGATGTCAGGCATGCGCTCTACTTCACTAAAAGCTGTGTCACTGCTGCTAACTAGCCACCAACTGTACTGTACTGTACTGTACTGTACTGTACTGTACTGTACTGCTGCACCATGCACACTGAGACACACTGAACTGTACCCACACAAAATGGGGCTGGAAATAAGCAGTTGTAATCATGGAGTTCCTATGCTGATTGAGGTTTGATAGTCCCACACACACACTCACCAAAGGCACACACACACAGCACACATGCACACGCACACTAACACACACACTTTTGACATTAGGAGGGGTACTATAAAAGATGAGCGGGACCAGAGGAAGATTTATTCTCCATGAATCACATAAAACATAAATGCTGCTTAACCGAATGACCGTGAGCACGACACCGCAAGAGAGGCTTCCACCACTGCTGTGTGCGTGTGTGTGTGTGTGTGTGTGTGTGTGTGTGTGTGTGTGTGTGTGTGTGTGTGTGTGTGTGTGTGTGGATGGAGATTTTACAGAGAGATTTCTCCCCGGCAGTAGACGGTCTCAAGGCCGGACAGACGTAGTGTGTGTGAATGTCAGACGCTTAAGAGAGAAGAGACAAGATGATGATGAGAGAGAGAGAGAGAGAGAGAGAGAGAGGAGCGGATGGAGGAGAGGAGAGAAAGAGAGAGGGAGAGAAGTGATGTGTGAGAGAGAGAGAGAGAGAGAGAGAGAGAGAGAGAGGGAGAGAGAGAGAAAGAGAGGGGAGATGGAAGACAGGTGAGAGGGATGATTTAAACATGAGGCCAACTCTCTTTCTATCTGCCCAAAGGCAGAAGGCCTTGCCACCGTTCACCATGCCTTGTCAACCTATCCAGTCATCTGTCATCGGCCTGAACAGGGATTAAAGCAGCAGAGTGAACAACCTTTCAACCTATCTCTAGGAAAAACCCTCCACTCCCTCACAGCCAAGGCATGTGTGTATGTATGTATGTATGTATGTATGTATGTATGTATGTATGTATGTATGTATGTATGTATGTATGTATGTATGTATGTATGTATGTATGTATGTATGTATGTATGTATGTATGTATGTGTGTGTGTGTGTGTGTGTGTGTGTGTGTGTGTGTGTGTGTGTGTGTGTGTGTGTGTGTGTGTGTGTGTGTGTGTGTGTGTGTGTGTGTGTGTGTGTGTGTGTGTGTGCGCTAGCGTGCATGTGTGTCTATCATGTTTGTGCTGGGTTAAAATGGAATCCTCAATGCATTCTTCAAACCGTCAACTGTCATTCAGCCAAAAGGTGATTTTAAAATAGATCCCTCCCTCTGAGATGCATGGGCGTATGACATTCAGATGTCTATGACAACACGCCAGAGTATCATAGACTGTGTGACAGTGTGCAGAGGGAAGTGCTGTGGGAGGGGACAGGAGGGGATGCGATGGGAAAGGACAGTCAATGGTAAATGGATTGCGTTCCTCGGCGGAAGTGTGCCACCTTGCCACCATAACAACCTCTCTCTGTCCCCTCAGCACGACCCCGTAGTCCTCTATCAGCACTGTTAAGCTACCATTAACACTGACCTCTGTACAATATCAAACAAGAATGATTTTCCGACACAGCCAACAGTGTTGAAAGAGCTCAGGGCCGTCTTATGTCATTACTAGGGTCGGGAATACAGGAGCACAAAGTATCTGCTGTGGTCACTATAAACACATTCAGGTTCAAATGAAGTGTTACAGTGGAATATGGCCAGAACTCAAGGCTTCAGTCAATTTACTCCTCGGTTCAAATATTGGGCCAGAGATTGATCATAAGCATAGGACAAAGGTAACGTACCAAATATTTTCCGTTACTATTTCAACAAGCACTGTGTTCAAAGCTTTTCAGCATTTTTCAATGGGAAACACTCAAGGACGCTTGCTATAAGCCTTTCAAGCCGAGCCGGCGAGCCAGACAGAGACAGAGGGCCCCTCTGAGATAGCTAGACAGAGACAGAGGGCCCCTCTGAGATAGCCAGACAGAGACAGAGGGCCCCTCTGAGATAGCTAGACAGAGACAGAGGGCCCCTCTGAGATAGCTAGACAGAGACAGAGGGCCCCTCTGAGATAGCTAGACAGAGACAGAGGGCCCCTCTGAGATAGCCAGACAGAGACAGAGGGCCCCTCTGAGATAGCTAGACAGAGACAGAGGGCCCCTCTGAGATAGCCAGACAGAGACAGAGGGCCCCTCTGAGATAGCTAGACAGAGACAGAGGGCCCCTCTGAGATAGCCAGACAGAGACAGAGGGCCCCTCTGAGATAGCTAGACAGAGACAGAGGGCCCCTCTGAGATAGCCAGACAGAGACAGAGGGCCCCTCTGAGATAGCCAGACAGAGACAGAGGGCCCCTCTGAGATAGCCAGACAGAGACAGAGGGCCCCTCTGAGATAGCCAGACAGAGACAGAGGGCCCCTCTGAGATAGCCAGACAGAGACAGAGGGCCCCTCTGAGATAGCTAGACAGAGACAGAGGGCCCCTCTGAGATAGCTAGACAGAGACAGAGGGCCCCTCTGAGATAGCCAGACAGAGACAGAGGGCCCCTCTGAGATAGCTAGACAGAGACAGAGGGCCCCTCTGAGATAGCTAGACAGAGACAGAGGGCCCCTCTGAGATAGCCAGACAGAGACAGAGGGCCCCTCTGAGATAGCTAGACAGAGACAGAGGGCCCCTCTGAGATAGCCAGACAGAGACAGAGGGCCCCTCTGAGATAGCTAGACAGAGACAGAGGGCCCCTCTGAGATAGCCAGACAGAGACAGAGGGCCCCTCTGAGATAGCTAGACAGAGACAGAGGGCCCCTCTGAGATAGCCAGACAGAGACAGAGGGCCCCTCTGAGATAGCTAGACAGAGACAGAGGGCCCCTCTGAGATAGCTAGACAGAGACAGAGGGCCCCTCTAAGATAACTAGACAGACAGACGCTGTAGGACAATCAACACAATCTGAGATGATAGCAGGCAAAAATAACCCTTTTCATTCAATTAAACCGCCAATGCCGAACATCCAAGGTGAGCAGCGGCCCTGCAGACAAACAGGCCTTCCTGGCTCTCCTTCTTTCTTTCCTATCTTCTTTCTCACTGTTCTTTTTCGTCGTCTCCTCTGCCTGCCTCTCGACTGTTTTCTATTGTGCTCAGTTTCCCTCCCGTGTCTGGCTGAGTGTAGAAGTCTAACAAAGCCCAGCAGGCACACATAAAGTCATGTCTTTGTGCCAGAGCCACGAGTCTCTTTCCAACACCGGTGTTTACTGTTTACCTTCAATGGAGGAAAATGACATCTCTGAGTCTTTGATATGACTTGTTGATAAACAGATCAATGATTGCTGCTGAAAAAAAGAGAGAAGGAAAGAAAGGGAGAATAGATAGAGCACTGCATTTACTAACAGGGCACAATGAACACACTCCCAGCCCACCGTCGGTGGATCAATATTCCTGATAGATAAGAGCCCTGCAAACACCATTTAATAGCGATACTGGTGGCACACACACACACAAGTATAAAGGGGAAGAGAGAGAGAGAGAGAGAGAGAGAGAGAGAGAGAGAGAGAGAGAGAGAGAGAGAGAGAGAGAGAGAGAGAGAGAGAGAGAGAGAGAGAGAGAGATAATTAGCATTAACCAACCTTTAGTGATTTTACCCACGATTTTACCCGCTGCTACTAAGAGAGAGTGAGAGAAAGATAAAGAGTGAAAGAGAGAGAAAGGGACAAAGAAAATAGAAGATATGTTGTTTCTCTAACCCCAAGCACGTTTCATTATCCACTGGTTTGTACTTTCATTTATAGTGCTAGTTGTGTGTGTGTGTGTGTGTGTGTGTGTGTGTGTGTGTGTGTGTGTGTGTGTGTGTGTGTGTGTGTGTGTGTGTGTGTGTGTGTGTGTGTGTGTGTGTGTGTGTGTGTGTGTGTGTGTGTGCACGCATATATATTTGCGTGTATTTGTGAGTGCCTGTATGTGTTTTACTTGACATGCACCATTCGCAAGGCGCTCTAACCCCCATTCAATTTGAGCAGACATTCTGAGAACAACAACGTGTCCAGCTAGGCCCTGGCTCTAAATGCACGTTGACAGCAAAAAGGAATAAGCTCGGGCTCGTTCTCCTCATAGCCAAACAGCCAACACATGATAGCCTAGCCTTCCACAAACGAAAACAGTATGAACGAAACAACTGGAGTAGAGCTATTGTACAGTAACACAGCTCAGTAGAGGACTATTGACTCCCTGTCTGTCTCCTGTCCATCTCCCAATGTGTGTCTGGGCCACAGAGCCGTCACCGTCACCGTCTGTCCCTCTCTGTTTATATTAAGACATAATCAATGGAAGAAGACAAGAGGCCTGGATAAGTGACTGGTTGAAAGGCTGTTTAGTGAAATCATTAACATACTGTACCGTGCATTAGGATGCAACATAGCGCCTATCTCAATTACTGTATGTGAGCGTACAAAGCCATCGATCACGTGACAATATTCATTTCTATGTGAATAACGCATCGAAGCCAAATGAAGTCAGTTAAGATGGCTTCTAATATGCAGTTTAAGCTACTCCGGAAAGTGACGTTGCAGGCTAGCTCAGTGCTGCCCCCTCTCATTGAGTAACTTGAGTTGAAGGCAGACCGGGGTACTGCAGGCTTCTATTAGCAACTAAATGACCCTTATAACTTATTCTGTGTGCACTTTTTTAATAATCGGTTAAAGGACTGGTGTATTAGAAGCAATTATTGGTACCATGATTGTGTTAAAAAAATATATTCACCACGATTATTGCCATTTTCCCTTTCACTATAAAGGGGGTCGGCCTTGAACTTTTGTCGCTTCAATGACAGGGGGCAGTCGATCTCCACTGGCATATCTATTGTAACTTAAGTAATGTCTTGTTCTGGTTGCAAATAATAAAACACAGTTGGGATTCAACTTGAAAAGCGTGTCCGTCGTCTCCCTGTTGCGTTCATAATATTTGACGAGGAGGAGAAAAGGCTATTCATCCAAGCATAAAGTGTATGGATGTATGGAGAATAGAGGTTGAAGTTGTCGTCAGATGAACACGTTTTTAGGTGTTCGCTCGGTTAAGCGAAGCAAACGAATCTAGCTGTGTTTATGGATGTAACGCAATACAGGAAGTACTGCCAAACTGTATATGCCAATCTGTCAGTCAATCTCTTTCCCAAAAACAAACTGTGAATCACCCTCTCCCTGGAACTGAAATCTCCACCTCTCTCTCCCGAAACAACTCTTTATTTCTCCAACTCTTTGTTTCTCTACTCACTTCCCCAAAACAGTACAATGTTAGCCGTTACCATGTAGGATATTATGTCATTGAGACAATTTCATCATTATACAGAACCACCACTATGACACCACCTGTCCAACTGTCCAACAGCGCCAAAGTCCGGCCAAGCTCCAAAAAGGCTGCAGGCTGCTGTTGAAGCCTTCCTCAGCAATGTTCTCTTTTGTTCTCTCCTCTCTCTGGGATGAGAAGCCATCGTTTCTACTCCAGCGCGTCTCGATGTGGCTTCATTAAAGATCCTATTTAAAATAATCACTTAGCCGCGCTATACAAGAGAGTGTGTGCGTGTGTGTAGTAGCCTCAGTGTGTGTGTGTGTGTGTGTGTGTATGTGCTAGATCCTAACCCATGCAGCATAACAAATTAATTAAATTTGGCCCATCCTAATCCACCGTTAAAAGCATATATAAGCTACCCAGAGTCAGAGAGAAAGAAGAGAGCGAAGGATGGAGGGGTAGAGAGATGGACGACAAAGAGCAAGACACCCCAAAGGTTAACTAAAGAACACCAAGTTTCAAGTTTTATTAGTCGTATGTACGGGATACACATGGTATACATCGTCCAATGAAATGCTTTCCTGCAGGTTCCTTCTCGACAACGCAACAACAATAAGAAACAGTAACAAATAATCATACGAACATAAAGTAAATGTCAGTAGAACAGAATAAATATTTTAGCATAAGTATCATACAGGGAGGCACAATTTATAGTTCAATATCTACAAGTGCGTTGGAGAAGGGGGGGGGGTGTATAAATTGAGCAGAATAATAGCAACAGTTGTGATGTGTGCTTAGGGGCGGAGAATTAGAGAAGTGTTCAGCAGTCTGATGGCTTGTAGATATAAACTCTCTGAGCCTGTTGGTATCGGCTCATGCTTCGGTAGCGTCTGCCTGATGGTTAGGGAGAGAACAGCTGCTGGCTGGGGAGTCTGGGGTCCTTGATGATGACCTGGTTTTCTGGTTACATATTATTCATCTGAGTGCAAAACCTCAATGTTCAGTGAACACTAAACTCTTAAAGCTGTTGTATCGGTGTGATTTGCAACCCGCGTGGCTCGTATGAGAGGAAATCGATGCCTTTAACACCGATTGTAGCTGCTATCTCAATTTCAAATACGCATCAGAGGCAGCACTCACTTATCTTTGATTGATTCACATTCCTGCTGGGCTCTGAAATGACCTCGTTGGATTGCACCTCTCTACATAATCATCATCACTAACACCGCCACAAAGTCATAATTCTGGCTAAACCCCACCCATTTCTACAATTTCTAACCCTAATCTTAACCCTAACCTTAACCACATGGCTAACCTTATGTCTAACCCTAACCTTAACCACATGGCTAACCTTATGTCTAACCCTAACCTTAACCACATGGCTAACCTTATGTCTAACCCTAACCTTAACCACGTGGCTAACCTTATGTCTAACCCTAACCTTAACCACATGGCTAACCTTATGTCTAACCCTAACCTTAACCACGTGGCTAACCTTATGTCTAA
Source organism: Oncorhynchus keta (assembly GCF_023373465.1). Classification (NCBI taxonomy): domain Eukaryota; kingdom Metazoa; phylum Chordata; class Actinopteri; order Salmoniformes; family Salmonidae; genus Oncorhynchus; species Oncorhynchus keta. The sequence goes on from NC_068453.1 coordinate 14,976,499, forward strand.
CCCTAACCTTAACCACGTGGCTAACCTTATGTCTAACCCTAACCTTAACCACGTGGCTAACCTTATGTCTAACCCTAACCTTAACCACGTGGCTAACCTTATGTCTAACCCTAACCTTAACCACATGGCTAACCTTATGTCTAACCCTAACCTTAACCACATGGCTAACCTTATGTCTAACCCTAACCTTAACCACATGGCTAACCTTATGTCTAACCCTAACCTTAACCACGTGGCTAACCTTATGTCTAACCCTAACCTTAACCACGTGGCTAACCTTATGTCTAACCCTAACCTTAACCACATGGCTAACCTTATGTCTAACCCTAACCTTAACCACGTGGCTAACCTTATGTCTAACCCTAACCTTAACCACATGGCTAACCTTATGTCTAACCCTAACCTTAACCACGTGGCTAACCTTATGTCTAACCCTAACCTTAACCACGTGGCTAACCTTATGTCTAACCCTAACCTTAACCACCAACATGGCTAACCCTAACCTTAACCACATGGCTAACCCTAACCTTAACCACATGGCTAACCTTATGTCTAACCCTAACCTTAACCACGTGGCTAACCTTATGTCTAACCCTAACCTTAACCACGTGGCTAACCTTATGTCTAACCCTAACCTTAACCACATGGCTAACCTTATGTCTAACCCTAACCTTAACCACATGGCCAACCTTATGTCTAACCCTAACCTTAACCACATGGCTAACCTTATGTCTAACCCTAACCTTAACCACATGGCTAACCTTATGTCTAACCCTAACCTTAACCACGTGGCTAACCTTATGTCTAACCCTAACCTTAACCACATGGCTAACCTTATGTCTAACCCTAACCTTAACCACGTGGCTAACCTTATGTCTAACCCTAACCTTAAATGAAGACCAAAAAGTGATGTTAGCATTTTCATTGTCTGGCCCTGAATGTCAAATAACAGCCAATCAGAGAAGACAGTGGTAACAACACAAGCACCTTTTAACCCAGTTGGCCTGCTCACCTGAAATCTGCTTCCTCTCTCTGTTCCTCTCTGCCGCCCGCCGCGCTGTAACTGGTGCCTGACATCTGAGTGTACTGTATGATTTGATCTGTTAATTAATTCACACACTCTTCCTGGATATTAAAAGCCTTCTGATGCGGACACGGAGAGAGGGGGGTGAGCAGCATGGAAGAGATGGAGACAAAGGGAGTATTAGAGAGTGGGGGGAGAGGACGAGAGGAAAAAGAGGGAGAGAGAGAGACAGGAAAGGGAGGGTGGAGAGACAAAGAGAAAGAGGGAGGGGGAGAGAAATACAGAAAGAGGGATGAAGAGAGAGAGAGATACATTGATGAATAAACATGAACAGCTCCAGAGTTTTGTTCACCCAGAGATGAGGGTCAGAGTGTGTTCCACTGTAGTAGGTAGTTGGACTGTATCCCCTGTATAGACAGGGGACTATGCCACGGCATGCCAGGTAGTTACACGAAGTCAAGCAGTTATGCTTGTTGACATACATACTGTGCACACTGCTCCACAGCAGAACATCTCTACATCACACACACACACACACACACACACACACACACACACACACACACACACACACACACACACACACACACACACACACACACACACACACACGCAAGAATACAGACACAATGACATAAACATGACAGTACACACACCACAAATGTATGCACTAATGCACTAATAAAGATTGCTTAAATGAGAAAATGGTAAATAAATGTAATATTGTGACTAATTTATATTTTTTAAAAACCCAGTAGGAAGGTTGAAGCCGTCATTATCAGGTCAAAGTAAGAGCAAATATTTGTTTTTCGATGTTCAATTATATTCCCTTGTTGTACTGTAGAAATTATTATTAGATGAATGGACAGATCATTAAACACATTCACACAAAAGCAGCTCAAACAGTCTTTATACCCCAAAGGAAACCTTTCCCAAAAGTCATTTGCAGTTCTTTAAATCGATACATGTCTGAGCACATGCTGCACTGGAATCCAATTTCAAATCCTTCAAACTTTATTTAAACAAACAGGTGGAAAACAAAGTAGGGAAGAATCTAATTGTAATACCCCTCACTCCGGGAAGCCTCCATACATTGATATATGATATAATATGATATATGATATAACATGTATCAATGATATGGATAGAGTAAGAAAGATGTCTGTGCCTGTATGACTCCATATAGGAATGTGAGTATGATTCCACATGACACAGGGACATGAGTCCCAGCATTACCACAGAGCATTACCATAATTATGTCATCGCAACAATAGTTCAAAGTAAATCATCCTCATCTGCCAATTCCATTCCACTCCGTTCGGGTACGTGGTCAACTGAACCGTCGCCTCTCCTGTCATAGTTCAGCCTCTCTTGTCATAGTCCCATGCTGTGACATGGTTGGTCACATGGAGGGAGCGTGTGGCGCGTGATGATTTGCCACCGTCTGCGACATAATTGGGCATCTACTCCGTCACGTGACTTTGAAAGTATCTGGCCATTTATGACTGATGTTTTCGACACTCATCTAGTTGATACATCTAATTTCTTAGATGAAACAGGCACATCCCCGACAACATCTAGCATGGGTTAATCAGACATCTTTGTTAACCGTCTGCTGGTTTGCTTTCTCAATCTAGCTCAGTAACCTTGTTTCCCAGGTCTAAACCAGTCACTAATCAACCAACCATTCAGAGACAACAATCATGAAAACCAGCAGACACTGAAGCACCCCAGGTCTCAAGTCAACCAGCCCTATATTAAAGGGAAATGTCACTAGAGTCAACCAGCCCTATATTAAAGGGAAATGGCATTAGAGTCAACCAGCACTATATTAAAGGGAAATGTCACTAGAGTCAACGAGCACTATATTAAAGGGAAATGTCATTAGAGTCAACCAGCCCAATATTAAAGTGAAATGGCATCAGAGTCAACCAGCACTATATTAAAGGGAAATGTCACTAGAGTCAACGAGCACTATATTAAAGGGAAATGTCATTAGAGTCAACCAGCCCAATATTAAAGGGAAATGTCACTAGAGTCAACCAGCCCTATATTAAAGGGAAATGGCATTAGAGTCAACCAGCCCAATATTAAAGGGAAATGTCACTAGAGTCAACCTGCACTATATTAAAGGGAAATGTCACTAGAGTCAACCGGCCCTATATTAAAGGGAAATGTCACTAGAGTCAACCGGCCCTATTTTAAAGGGAAATGTCACTAGAGTCAACTGGCCCTATTTTAAAGGGAAATGTCACTAGAGTCAACTGGCCCTATTTTAAAGGGAAATGTCACTAGAGTCAACTGGCCCTATTTTAAAGGGAAATGTCACTAGAGTCAACCGGCCCAATATTAAAGGGAAATGTCACTAGAGTTAACCTAATAGACTACAGTATATTGAAGTTTTTTTCTAATTCATATTCATCATCTCCAGCACCACCCCAACATCAACATATGTGAAAATGACTCGTTTTTTAAAAACCTCTTGGGGATAGGGCTGTCTACTGCCCCCGCTGGAGTAATTGCGTGCCCATAGTAAACATATTTTTTTTTGGTCAAAGGTTGCTAATATATGCAAATAAAATATATTATTGAATAGAAAACACTCTAAAGCTTCTAAAACCGTTTAAATTATGTCTGTATGTAAAGCAGAACTCTCAGGGCAGTCATTCTCCCAAACTCTCTCTTGTCATCATAAAAGTTGGCCCAACTTTGACGTCATCGCCTCCACCCTTCCCAAGCAGTTAAACAGTCTCTCTGTCTTCAGCGCGATCTCAGCTTTCAATGGGGCTTCTCATTGTGAGAATCTCGCGCTCACGAGAGTTTTGGCGGGCCGAAACCTTTCGGTCACGCGAAAAAACAAGTCACTTTTATGCGCGCTCTGCTCAGGTCCTGTCTTTTTTCCAAGATCGATTATACAATGCATGCGTTTCTGTTCATCCTCACGATTGCTGTACACCTTTATAACATGTTAAAGCTTGATTATGAAGTTAGTTTGACAAGTTTAATCGACATATAATATGTAAGTTCGACGTTTTGGTGCGCATCCACTTGACTTTTGGCTACATTTCAACCGAAATGTGTCGTGTTTGAGAACCGAAAGACACAGACTGCAAAACTAAACGCTGTTTTTGGTAAGTATAATTCCTTCCAGGTCTTCTGATGGAAGAACAGCAAAGGTAAGGGAATATTTATGTGGTAAATTTGGGTTTATGTGGACTCCAAGATAGAGGAGCCATAATGCTACTTTTTGAGCGCCGACTCATAGTATAGCCTAGTGAATGAAACCTGTAACGTTAAAAATAAATGTAACACAGCGATTGCATTCAGAAGAAGTGTATCTAACTATATATATGTAGAACATGCATATTTAGTCAAAGTTTATGATGTGTATTCCTTGTTAGCTGACGTTATCTGCCGGAGCTATCGTCATTTCTCAGGACATTTGAGTAGCATTTTTTGAACGATGCATCATTGTAAACAGAGATTTATGGATATATATAGCATATTATTGAAAAAAAATAAATATACTGTGTAACATGTTATATTACTGTCATCTGATGAAGATTTCAAAAGGTTAGTGCATTATTTTTCTTTTAATCCTTCGTTTGTTGATTGCATATTTTTTTCAACTTGGCTATGCAAATTAGCTGTGTCTTCGGTGGTGGTTTGACATAAATATGTGCTATGTTTTCGCCGTAAAACATTTTAGAAATCTGACTTGCTGGGTATATAAACAAGGTGTTTATCTTTCATTTGAGCCATTGGACTTGTTAATGTGTGGAGGTTAAATATTTTTAGGAATATTTTTGCGTTCCATGCGCCACCTTCCAGCTGAACGTGGGGGGTGTTCCAAAATTGGAACCCTAGTTCCCTTCTGGTTAATAAAAAAAGATTGAGGAAGATAAGAGTTTCCAATAACATCATCAGCCAATTAGTAGACAATTCGTAGGTAACATAATGAACATGAGGGGAGACAGGGAGCTGGTTTCAAGTGCAGGGCACAGCAGGTGTTTATTGTAAAGGACCACAGGAGGAGGCAGGTAGCTGGGTCCAGGGGCAGGCAGAAGGTCATACACATTAGAAGGCAGGTAGCTGGGTCCAGGGGCAGGCAGAAGGTCATACACAGGAGGAGGCAGATAGCTGGGTCCAGGGGCAGGCAGAAAGTCAGCTGGGCAGGTAGCTGGGTCCAGGGGCAGGCAGAAGGTCATACAGGAGGCATTGGGTCCAGAAGGGTCATACACAGGAGGAGGCACGTAGCTGGGTCCAGGGGCAGGCAGAAGGTCATACACAGGAGGAGGCAGATAGCTGGGTCCAGGGGCAGGCAGAAGGTCATACACATTGGGTCCAGAAGGCAGGAGGAGGCAGGTAGCTGGGTCCAGGGGCAGGCAGAAGGTCATACACAGGGTAGGAGGCAGGTAGCTGGGTCCAGGGGCAGGCAGAAGGTCATACACAGGAGGAGGCAGGAGGCTGGGTCCAGGGGCAGGCAGAAGGTCATACACAGGAGGAGGCAGGTAGCTGGGTCCAGGGGCAGGCAGAAGGTCATACACAGGAGGAGGCAGGTAGCTGGGTCCAGGGGCAGGCAGAAGGTCATACACAGGAGGAGGCAGGTAGCTGGGTCCAGGGGCAGGCAGAAGGTCATGCACAGGAGGAGGCAGGAAGCTGGGTCCAGGGGCAGGCAGAAGGTCATACACAGGAGGAGGCAGCTAGCTGGGTCCAGGGGCAGGCAGAAGGTCATACACAGGAGGAGGCAGGTAGCTGGGTCCAGGGGCAGGCAGAAGGTCATGCACAGGGGGTCCAAAAGGGCAACAGTAAATCATGGAGAAAACCAGCGCTCCAAAAGAAGTGTGTCACAAAACAAGCAATACCTCACAATGATGGGGTGCAAAGAACTGAACTAAATAGTGTATGTTAATAACATAAAGGTGTGTGAACAGGTGATAAGAATGCAGGTGACTAGGATCTGGAGAGTGAGTTGCGTTCAGGGGATCTAGGGGTTTGAGAGTGTGAGCTGGAAAGTGGGCTGGAAAGTGAGCTGCGTTCAGGGGATCTACCTCTTTGAGGGTGTGAGTTGGAAGCCTGCTCATAATTGGTCAAAATCACACAAATAACATAGATGATGTGATTGGAAAGACTTGTCTTCCTCTATCTTCTTTACTACAAAACTTAAACGCTCAATTTTCACATATATTGATGTTGGGGTGGTGCGACATGAGATGATGAATATGAAGATGAACAATTTTGAAGTTTCCCTTTAACCCTTGAAGCTCTGTTTATCCAGGTGACCACACCAGTTCGTGAATAATTACATGGCTGTTATTGCATGTCTTCTCCCAGGCATACTGATCCAAAGTCAGCCAATAATGAGTGCAACCTAAGTCCGGCTCCATATTGGGCTCGAGACAGGCTCAGTACAGGATGAAACCTGGGGCAGGGTCCCTACCAGGCTCCTGACATAGTAATGAGAGTCCTGATCATGCCTGTAACCCTTTTGTGACTCCAACAGACTTGACCTCTAATCCCTGACCCTCCCCATGTGACTACTGAGTTCCTAGGAGCTATAATCCTTACGAGACCCTAGAGACTAATTGTATTTTATATGGCCTCCTATTAGAATGAGTCTATGGCCTTGAGTAGCATCATGCATAACCAACCTATACTATGTGTGCAACACCTTCAGCAAGCAACAAATGGTTGTCCATTGAAGCTGCAAATCCTCATGGGGCTAGGCATCCCATTCAGTCAACTGCACATATCAGAGGGTCCACATTGAGCCCTTGATTAAGGGGAAAATGTGTCTCATTTAGTGAGTCTGCTGACTTGCTTCTCTCCCTCTGTCATTGCCCATCTTTCACTCTTCCTCTCTCCTCTGTCAGTCTATTAGTGGCTCTCCCTCTCTCCTTCACTCATTCTCTCCTATGCATCTCCAGTAGTGACAGATGCTTCAGTAATGGATGCCGTTTGACAGTGAATAAGCCAATTAGAATGGCAGTGATTTAATTGGCCCTGGACGCTTTCACTAAATCCACAAACGAGTCAATTAGTGGGACCGTGAGGGGCCACGGGGCCAGAAGCAGGACAAGGGGGTTAAGCTGTGACACTGATTCAAGTTATTCAAGTGTTACACATTCTATAACCACTGTGGTTATTATTTGACCTTGCTGGTCATCTATGAACACTTGATTAATTATTAATTAAAGTTGTCCACCTCCCAATCACTGATACACACAGACAAAGGCAGAGACAGACACACACACACACACACACAAACACACACACACATACTGCCTCTCTTCCCGGGGATAGCCAAACCACGGAAGTCTGCATGGACACGCAGTGTACACAGTACAAGATGAATCCCTGGGCAACTGCACCACAGGAGCCAGACCTTATATAGCATGATACTGCAGGTCAGAAACAGGCTGGGGATTTGAGAGAGCTAGCAACAGTAAGAGGCTGAGGTATACTTAAGCAATAAGGCCTGAAGGGGTGTGGTATATGGACAATATACCACGGGAAAGGGCTGTTCTTACACACGACGCAACACAGAATGCTTGAATACAACCCTTAGCCGTCGTATATTGGCCATGTACCACAAACCCCCAAGGTGCCTCATTGCTAATATAAACTGATTAACAGCATAATAAGAACAGTACAAATAAATGTTTTGTCATGACCCGTGGTATACAGTCTGATATACCATGGCTCGAACCACTAAGTTTATAATGGTGAATTTGGTGCATCCAGTGATATTGCTAAAGTATATGGGTGCATTGAGCAACGTGGAGTGCTGCAGTGTGCTCATAAAATACACAGCAGTGAGAGAAAACTCATACTGCTCTCTGCTGTGACTTCTTATCTCTCTCTCTCTCTGTGTGTCTCTGTGTCTCTCTCTTTCTTTCTCTCTCTCTGTCTCTCTCTCTCTTTCTTGCCACCTTTATCTCACTCCCTCTCTCTGCCCTTTCTCCAAATATCCCTATGACCTTTTCCTTCTCTTTCTCTATATCTCTTTCCCTCCCTCCCTCCTTCTCTCTCTTTTACCTGCTTCACTGAGCACACCTCCCTCCCCTCCCCTGCTCCCTGCAGTTCCCAGCCACAGATCCATCCCTGTCTCTGGTCCCCTGGCAAGGTAATGAGACATTAAAGAACGATAGCCTACGTCCGCTTAAGAGCTATGTCCTTGGTTAATCTACCAAAACACTCCTCGCACGCATGTACAAGCACACACACAGACACACACATTTGAGGGAATTGTAGGGATTTTTAAGGACATAAGTACTGGACATGTATTTATTTTTGATAATTCTGTCCAGGGCATTTTTATCATACACTCGATTCATCCAATGACTTTGTGTAAGGCACTGGGCCAATGCAATAGAATAGAAACAGATGACTGTGTGTTCGTACTCTCAAACAAAGGCTAATGCAGCTGTGTAGTCACCACCTGTCAAGCCCTGGGCACAGTAAACACAGACTGGCCTCAGGTACTGCCATCGCCCGCACCCACGAACAGACACACACACTGGCACTGCAGCCAGAAACACACCACACACAGTAACCAGCTGATTGACACATTGGCAAAACGAAGAAGTGAGGCTTCTATTATGAGCCAACAGAATGGTTTCTGGTTATGGATGAGAGCTTGGCTGTGTATCAGTGAGGTTACTGTGTCTGTGGTTGCTTTTCTTCCCTGAATTTCTTTGTCCTAGGCCTATCTCATTAACAGAAAGGCCAAGACACACACAGACACAAACACTCACAGAAAGAAGAACCACTCCTACTGCGTCAGCCATTATCTCAGTGGTGAGTGTGAACCAGTAATTGCATTTTGTTATTGATATCATCCAATCTGACAATGGGGACATGCTACTACACAAACTACACACGATGAGGTGTGGCAATCTATTCCTCTACCTCTTTCTCTTAGCCACTATTTTCTCTCCATCTCTCCCCTTCTACACATGCAATTACAGAATAAAGTAATCAGAGCACAACAGGCCTTCCAATCAAATTCACTGGGAGACACATATAGACAAACTGTCAGGCAATAGGCTCAATAATGAACTAAACAAACCAATCAAATAGAGAAATACCAGCTCTTGACCTATGAGTAATTGAGCCTTGTGAAATCTATCATGTTAACTATGACGCTGCCACTCCACGTTTGTGTTCATGAGCCGAATGGACTTCAACGGCGCTGTGATCAAAGCGTCAGACGTGGGTTTTAGCGCTCCATTTGATTACCACTTTAGAGGCTGATTCACACCCGTGAACTGTTGGCAGGGAAAGTAACGGCAAAGCTGGAGCACGCAATGCTGAAGAGAGCCGTAGCGCTTCGTTTCAGCACCATGGAGAGCGCACCGTACTGCACTGCCATGCTTGCCGCTCCGCTTCAGCACCACGGAGAGCGCAGTGCAACTGCTCTGCTTGCGGCTCTGTTTCCCCAAGGCGCGCAACTCTCTTTTTCAACACCATCGAGAGCGCACAATAGGCTTCCACTGCACAGCGCAGGTGGGAGAAATCGGCAAAAGGCATCAATGAACAGTAGCCCCAGGACTCATTTTAATGAATGTGTGTACACATCAACAGCAATAGATGCCTCTTGCACAGATTAGACTCCAGCTCTGCAGCTGTTGCCACTTTTCAAACTGAGTATGGCTAGAGAGATGGGCTGTGTGAGAGAAATCTATTGCAGTATATTCTGATTTAAATATTGTCATTGATCTCTCTCTGCTCCTCCCATGTTTTCTATGTATAGCTCTCTTCATTTGACTGTGTTGAAGAGGTGTGAATCTTAATGATGAGAACTGCTGCAGTGGTTATGATATGATGACATCATGGGCCTACAGCTTGGCCTGTGAATAAGGAAAATGCCTCTGAGGACTTTGAATGTGAATGTTATTGTGAATGCCCTAAACCGTTCATGTGAAAGTCTTTCATGTAAATCGGGATTTAGGCAGGCCTCTGAGCCATTTACCCAACCTTCCATTCACACTGCAGCTGCATAGAGAGAACACACTCAAAGGAGAGAGCAACAGCAAACCAATGCTCCTGATTTAGGGTTGACACGACAACATACCTCCTGAGCATGTGACCACACATTTACACTGTATGGTAAGCTGGACCAGCACCTACCCCAGAGTTGTCATGGTGACGATGGTGTACCAGAAGGCTGCTGGGATGCTGGTGAACTTGCTGGCTGAGGAGCCCTTCTCAGCATAGAACATGACAGTGGCGAAGATGATGATGGCCATAGTGAGGGAGAAGAGCAGGAAGCCCAGCTCAGAGGCGCAGCTCTTCAGCGTGTAGCCCAGGATGCGCAGCCCCGCAGAGTGGCGGGAGAATTTGAAAATCCTGAAAACGCGGAAGACCCTCAGGGTGACGAAGGCCCCGCTGACGTCCTCGTTGTCGGTCATGACCAGGCCGATGTAATAGGGCATAATGGCCACCACATCGATGACGCTCATCACGCTCTTGATGAAGTTCCAGCGGCTGGGCGCCGCCATTAGACGCAGTAGGTACTCCACGGTGAAGATCATGACGCAGGCCGTATCCAGACAGAAAAATGCCAAGGCGTACCGCTCCCCGCACGACACCTGTTTGACCCGATTTGGCAAAGTCCCGCACGGGACCGTCTCCACCACGTTGGCCATCACGGAAACAGCAATGAAGAAGCCGGTGACATAATAAAACACCAGGGCCATGGTGCTCGTGTGGGGGTTCTCGAAGGCCCGCCACATGGTTTCTCGGAATGTCATATCCGGCGGGACCATATCGTTCTGGTTCTCGCTGTCCTCGTCATCCTGGATCCTTTCCTGGTTCTCCCGCCGCCGGTCCTTGTACTCTTCATAGCAACAGTCCCCTATGATCTCCGGTATGATCCCAAAGAAGGCCAGCTCCTCATCGTAAGCTGAGATGCACTCCTGGCGCGGGTAGTGCAGCTTACCGGTACGGTAGAAGTTCAGAATGTGTCTGAAAATATCCGGGTCACGGTCGAAAAAGTATTCGTTTGTCTCCTCGTGGAAGAAAAATTCCCGCTCCGTGCTGCCCAGTAAAGTGTCCGGGTACCGCTCCAATGTATTCCGCCACGTCTGGAACTTCTGTCCGCTGACATTGAGCAAGATGAGCCCGTCCTGCTTCCGCCGGTTGTCCGGCGGGGGCGTCGGCATGGGCGCACTGGCTACCGGCATCCATCCTATAGCAGCCGCCCGGGCGAAGGGTAACCACGCCGCCACTCCCGTTGCCATGGTGACCCACTGTGTGAGACCCGGTCCCGGTGAAGAGCTCTCGACGCTCTGGTGGGCGATCACAAAACCACAGCGTGGCGAGAAGACATCTGGAGAGGCAGGAAAACAACCCAAGCATTAGCCTACTCATAGGCTACACTGTGACATATAATGCATGGCTGAAATTAATAAATCGTCCACAGGCTGTTCATTCGGTTTCCTTCTGAAACTCAATAAATAATAACATCTAAATGCATCTAAATGCATTGCACAGACATGTCCCACGTATAGCCCTACTGTCTTCGATATGTAAAAGCGTGAGAACGAGTAGTCACTGAACCAATATTTAGCAGTAGAACATACATGATTAAACGGCAATAGTCTGGGAATTGAAAGCACACACAACAAACGAGTAATGTAGCCTTCTCACCTCTGCGTAAAAGTGACTTGTTTGAAAAATAAAGCTTTCCGTTCTCTTTCTAATATAAAACAATCCTCTCTGCACACAAAAGTATCCAGAAAATTCTCCAGAAAACGAACCAGGAACAAGTTCAGAACGGGAGTAATTCCGTGCTCCAAACACGGGAAAAGACTTGGCTCCAGTCATACAAGGACATTCTCGAGCGCTTTCTCTAGCCAAACAACACCCGGAAGCTCAGCTCGCGCCTCCCGCTTCTTTTTCACTCCTAGAGCTCGAGCTCTTCAAGAAAAGCGCAACTGTGATCCTCTTCCGAGACCAATGACTATATGGGCCGAGTCCACATCGACAACTGTGCTCTGTGTTCGCAGCTGATGCGCGAAAGGACATAAAATCACACACACACGCGCGCGCGCGCTCACCACAGACACACACAAATGCACAAGGGTGCTACCAACATAACACAAGCTGCGGCTCCAGCTGCGGAGGCAACCGTTGAATAATTACATAATAACCACGAGAGAGAGAAGGGGAGAGAAGGGGGGATCAATAACCGAATTTGCAGAATCGTTGAAGGAGAGCAACAAATATGGAAGTTGTTGGCTCGGTTGCCTCTCCTCTCCCCCACTCTCACTGATGTGCAGCTGCGCCGAAAACCCAAGTTCCTCTCCCCAGTTCGTTGAGGGCGTGTGAAGTGCTCCGGGCATTATTTAACTTCTGTGTAATCAAATGGAGCGCTCCTCCTTGATGCCTTGCGGATACCCGGTTATGCACGCCCTTGTCAACATTAACCAAATATCTTTCTGAAACGGACTCTGTACCACACCGTCCTGACAGAGTAGTATCACATCAAAGCAATAGCCTGCAATACATTGTGCATAAAAGGAGATTTGACTGAAAGTGTATTTGCAGGTGGTTGCTAATACACAGGCCGTAATTCCAACCTCCTTGTCTCTGGGCACTGTCACTGATGCTCAGCCGGAGCACCGCTAGATGGAGACAGTTTTCAGGTGAGAGGGGAGCCCCAATGAGCAGAGGGAGGAGTGGAGCGCACCTCAGTCGGGCTATATGTTCTCCCCCTCAGCACTCAGCAGATGTCCACGGAGACTTTATAGACGTCATTAACACGATGGATGTATGTCATTGTCTAGCGCAGTGAGCATTGACCCCCACCCGACAGCACTCATCTATGGAGAAGACACTCAAACCCCCGAGGAGAAGCTGTAGGGTGGCAGGTATCCTAGCGATGTGCCCTTGAGCAAGGCACTTAACCATAATTTACTCCAGGGGTACTAAGGCTGACCCTCTAAAACAACACATGATGTATGTGACCATAAAAACATCTATTTAGTCCGCTGGGGCCCTAGAAGCCCAGGCAGGCCACTCCATAGTAATCTTTAATTACTATATGTGTTGAAGTAATCGACAGATGAGTTATGGTGAAGCCTTACAGTGCTTCAACCCTGGGATGCATATTATTCTTCCAGATCAACATGTATATTGCACATCACAGAGACCACGGGCGGCCCCCTCGTTCAAAGGGAAACATGGATATCATTGGGGCAAAGGAGGGCGTGCCATGCATTCCAAGTTTTGAATCATGCTGGCACTTGTATAATTACAATGGGCACACAGGCTTGGCCTGAACCCCGATAGTGAAATAACTGAATTGATTGCCAACCCTGATGCAGCGCATGCACACTAAAATGACTTGGTGATACTGACATGAAATTGTTCATTAATTTCCCAATTTTAGTCGTGCTGGGGATTTGGGTCGGTTGGTAATAGGGTCTTTGATTTCCAAATGCAGTAGCGTGTATTCATGGATGACAAGGAAAGCCAGACTTCCCCCCCAAAATGGACAAAAAAATAATAATAAAATAATAAACAAAAATGTGTCTTTCTTCTCTGTGTTTCATAATGTTCCTTCAATTTGCAAGAGGCTGAACGTCTCTCCCAGGAGAAAGCACACGAGGGAGCGAAACAGCGCCACTCTGCCTCTCTACGCGTAGGCCATATTTCTGATACCGTCTGGTCCATTCGGGTATGACATTGTTGCCGCCTGTAACATGGAATGCATGTAAAGCCAGTGAGCGTTTTGCCTCCCTTGATAAAACAATATATAACAAATTTTGCCAATCAGCGTTGAGCTAAACTGAGCGAGCTCAACTGTGAATGGTCCACCAAAAGTCCTGTCAAATCCCATTGAGAGCATACATAATTGACAGAAACAACTTGAATTGTTGCATCTTGTGGTGTTGTTGTCCTCCGGTGGCTAGCTAGCTAGCTACAATTGTCCCTTTCCTAAATTAGCCACGGATGGAGACAGGGATTTAGACTTGTGGTTAAACTTAATTGTCCGTACTGACCAATGATTATAATGACGTTTCTTATCCAACCATTAATTCATACATTGTTGTGCCCCATGGCCTGAGAGGATGGGAGTTCAATATGTAGCTAGATGTAGAAGGCTAATGTTAACTAGCTAACGTTGCCCCTGATTGTAAATTAGGCTAGGGAACAAGCATTTTAGCCAGGTAGCCTAGGACAACAAATAATAAAAGCTGCACTGTATGACAGAGAGATTGACGTTTAGTCAATATGAATGAGAGGAGGAGGACATTGTCGTTCCTCTACAAATAGGGTGAGACAACATGTTTTTCTACTCGATGAACGTTCAAAGTGAAACACACGCATAAAAATCAGAACCATGGACAGCCACATCATATTTAGATGACTTTGATTGGGCTAAATCGTTTTTGGTATCTTGTAGTTATCACTGTATTAGACTAAGAAGAAGTGATTTGATGATGTTGAAATGTTGATGTTGAAATGGTGCTGGAAAAGTGGAGGTAGCTCCTGTTTTCTTTGCACCTTGTGATAATTGTCTGTGGTTATAAACCTATAGTTGTTTAGTTGTCCGAAAATGTCACTTGACTCTCTCAACTACTTGCTTGACCATGCTGTATGTTATGTAACTGTCTGTTACAGAGGTTGCTATCCGGTTTTATGATAAAACAAAGGTGTGGTTGAATTTATATGCCTTGAGGCATATGAATAAACATATTATTTAGTAAACAACGCAATTATCCCAACACGTAGGTTCTAAAATAGTTTTTTTTTTGGCGGGGGGCTTGGCTACCCCAGTGATTTTACTCACGCACCGCAACTGCCCAAATGCTCCCCACACCATACTGAACCGAGGCTCTCTCGTGCTCCCACCTCTTTTGCCAAGTTTACTTAGCTAGCTAGCCAGGATGCCTGCGCCCTTCTGGTTCAACAAAACGGTGCGTGTCTTACCGCCCTACGCCTCTAATTAATTATCTTGCGGGCGGCCTCTTGATACCAACCAATTCCAAAATAACACCGATTGCACATTGTCACGTTTTGAAAATATGAGAGAGAGAGAGAGAGAGAGAGAGAGAGAGAGAGAGAGAGAGAGAGAGAGAGAGAGAGAGAGAGAGAGAGAGAGAGGAAATGATTGTGCAGCCCTGGCTATGCGGATATTGTACAAAGAGAAATTCAGGACCTTGGAGAACACAACACATCTATTTGGCTACTGCAAAAGCCACAGAGGGACGGTGGGATAGGCAAGCTTCTAACTCCCTGTTTAATAGGCTACGTTTCTCACAGCCCCAAATTGATACAAACCTAAACCTAAGAAGAAAATACTATACTTCCACAGTTATGTAACGCATATTCAGCTTACTTTAATCATAGTTGTAACAGGATGTTTAGAGAGCAGTTTTATTCTAGTAATGCTGATTGTCTGAGGGTAATAGAAAAAGGGGGATATAAATTGAAAGCAAATGAAAATGAATCAAAACCATGAAACTGTCATTATCTAGCTTACAGATACATTCAACATTTGATTTTTTTGTTGTTGAAGCTTGAACAAAAATACAGATGAACTTTTAAACCATATGACCCGCACACTACCCCCCCCGTGAAAGACTCAGTAATTATATGATCTATGTCTGAGGTGAGATGACCATGTTCTAGAGACATTAACCCTTTACTATTGACATACAACAATCCAGCCAAGAGTTTTGCGTCGGCATTATGGTGACTTAGTGATGCTTTAGCGGTTGAGAGGATCGCTGTTCTGTGTGGTTATGACGCTGTGAGGCTGTTGTCACCATGGTTACTGGTGTGAAGCTATGTTGGACCCATGGGCTGTGTATTTTGAGCTGTCTATACCATTGTATACATTTTTTTATTTTTTTATTTAACCTTCATTTAACCAGGAAAAGCCCATTGAGACCCAGAGTCTCTTTTTCAATGGAGACCTGCCCAAGAAGGCAGCAACAATCAATACATTACATAATTAAAACATACAACAATACAAAACAACAACATGATCCAGCCTAAAAAAAAGCATTTGCACTCCTCCGTAACAGTCCCCCATGAATATTTAAAATTCATTCAGTGGCACTAACATATCTAGATGAAGCATGGATTGTAGATAGAATGAATAGAACAGAATTGGAAGCTCTAAGCCTGGATATTTGACTGGTAAACTCATGGGTATACTTGCAATGGCTGCCTGGTATTATGATGCAATAATTTCAATGGTCATGTAGAATGTTCATTCAAATGATGTTAACTGATGTGGCTCATGCAATGGAATGCATTTTTTTTGTAATGTCAGTTGACTTGATTTAACAAATCACAGCACAGATTGATGGGTACACTTCCTGCTTTGTTCCTAAGGGTGCACCCGTCAGTCCACCCGTTGTGCCATCATTGACTTGAATGGGGATGCCTGTTCTATTCATTCTATTTCTATTGTCCATGCTGTACACTGTACATACTGGGTGCGTTCATAAATTCACTCTGGCTATCTGTTGATAAATTTACTCTGGCTATCTACTCCTATTTCAGAGCACTCTCATCTGAGTGTGCCAGAGTGCAGAATAACTGATGAATTCAACGGGTGTTGAGCGTTCGAAAACGTCCGTAAAGCCGGCAAAAAAGCCTTATTAAAATGTTGCCAGCAGCACAGTTACAGTCACCAATGCTCTGTATAACATGAAAACAGCCTAACCAGCTCTGCAAGAGTGTGTAAAATGGTCAGAGTGAGGTGTTCTCTCATTTGTTTCTGGAGGTTGCTAGCAAGTTAGCCAACATTAGCCAGTTAGCTTGGGTGCTTGACTGCCGTGGTGAGGTCATAACGCTCGGATCAGCTCGGCCAGAGCGTCCAGTGTGCTCTCTGAACGCCAGAGAATGAAACGCTCTGAATTTACGAACGCCCAGAGCGCACTCTGAGTGCACTCTGGCACTCCAGATTGAATTTACAAATGCACCCACTGTATCTCCTCAAGCTGTAGCGGGTGGTGATGATGTCATCCCTCTGCATGTGTCACATATTCAGAACAGAAATTGTACTTTTCACTCCTCAACCCAGATCTCTCTCACTCTCTCTCGCTCTCTCTCACACACACATCCATAACTAATGATTCAAACCTCTACAATAGTTGGTTTTCTTTCCTCTTCACATAAGCATCTATCACACAAAGGTATGGCTGTATCACTAATCAGCAAATGTGCAGTTAAAATGAGCATGTCATAAAATAGACCCACCTTAAATCAGCAGCAGCATTTATGTACAGTTGAAGTGGGAAGTTTACATACACTTAGGTTGGAGTCATTAAAACTAATTTTTCAACCACACCACACATTTCTTGTTAACAAACTATAGTTTTTGCAAATTGGTTAGAACATCTACTTTGTGCATGGCACAAGTCATTTTTCCAAC
The DNA here is from genome assembly GCF_023373465.1 of Oncorhynchus keta. Lineage (NCBI taxonomy): Eukaryota > Metazoa > Chordata > Actinopteri > Salmoniformes > Salmonidae > Oncorhynchus > Oncorhynchus keta. The sequence goes on from NC_068453.1 coordinate 14,993,922, forward strand.
AATTGTCTACAGACAGATTGTGCTGCCATCCTGTTAGAAGGTAACAGATTATTTTATTACAATGGTTAAATTGGATTTTCATTGTGTTCAATGGTGTTATTTGCTCCCTAGTGGATGTTTCTGGTACTTAGAAAGACTACACAAACGGGAAGTAGAGAATTTGTTCAGCACGCATAGAAACAGCTACAAACAACGCTACGGTGCAGGTCTTTCAATGTAGTTATTTCTTGTCACGCTTCAGCCTTGGAAAATATTTGTTTTTTTCACTATTCTGCCCTTGAGTTGCGTTCCCATGCAAAACTAGACAGATAGCAAACAACATAAATGTTTTCAATATATTAATTCAAGAAAAGTCACGCCTTGGGACTTTTATTGAAGACTTAGTTGTTAGCTATCTGTTTAGTTTTGCATGGGAACGCAACTCAAGGGCAGAATACAGATTATTTCACTAAACAGCTTTGAAAATTCCAGAAAATGCTTCTGATAGGCTAATTGGCATCATTTGAGTCAATTGGAGGTGTTCCTGTGGATGTATTTCAAGGCCTACCTTCAAACGCAGTGCCTCTTTGCTTGACTTCATGGGAAAATCAAAAGACATCAGCCAAAACCTCAGGAAAAAAATTGTAGACCTCCACAAGTCTGGTTCATCCAACCAAACGCCTGAAGGTACCACATTCATCTGTACAAACAATAAAATGCAAGCATAAACACCATGGGACCATGCAGCCGTCATACCGCCTAGGAAGGAAATGCGTTCTGTCTCCTAGAGATGAACGTACTTTGGTGTGAAAAGTGCAAATCAATCCCAGAACAACAGCAAAGGACCCTGTGAAGATGCTGGAGGAAACAGGTACAAAAGTATCGATATCCACAGTAAAACGAGTCCTATATTGACATAACCAAAACCGTCATAAAAAAGCAAAAGACCTCAGACTATGGTTTGCAACTGCACATGGGGACAAAGATGGTACTTTTTGGAGAAATGTCCTCTGATCTGATGAAACAAAAATAGAACTGTTTGGCCATAACGACCATCGTTATATTTGGAGGAAAAAGGGGAGGCTTGCAAGTTGAAGAACACTATCCCAACTGTGAAGCACGGGGGTGGCAGCATCATGTTGTGGGGGTGCTTTGCTGCAGGAGGGACTGGTGCACTGCACAAAATAGATGGCATCATGAGGAAAATTATGTGGATATATTGTGGATATATGTGGATATATTGAAGCAACCTCTCAAGACATCAGTCAGGAAGTTAAAAGCTTAAAAGGTTGACGTCATTTCCGGTCACAACTTGCAGGCTTGTTTTCGAATTGCTGTGCGTTTTGTTGCCAACCTATGTTGCTACCTGACAACTTTACGGGTTTCACTTTTTAATTACCGTTCATATATTTATTTATTTTTTCCTCAACTTTTTCACTCCGGACGCTTTATCTGGACACGATTCGTCAGAACCTCCAACAGCCGAAGCTAAGTAGTAACATTAACATGATGCCTTCTAATTGCAGCCGCTGTGCTCGCCTTACGGCGAGGATAGCTGTACTGCAAGCCCAGCTTCAGACGCAATCGTTAGGCAAGGGTAATTTCAGTGTAGGAAAGGATGAAACAGCATCTGTGCCACCAGTAAGTACAGATAGTAGTATAAATCCCCTGGCACAGTCCCCGCAGCCGGACAACTTTCTCACGGTTTCTGGAAGGAAATGCTGTAGGAACGCTCAACCGGTGTCGCTCAATCAGCCGACAGAAACTTTCAACCGGTTTTCCCCATTAAGCAGCGGGTCGGTGTCAGAGGCCGAGTCTTCTCTGGTCTCTACTCCTCCCGTTAAGACAAGCTTCCCACCATTAGCTCTGACAAATTGAAAACTCTAGTCATTGGCGACTCCATTACCCGCAGTATTAGACTTAAAGCGAATCATCCAGCGATCATACACTGTTTACCAGGGGCAGGGCTACCGACGTTAAGGCTAATCTGAAGATGGTGCTGGCTAAAGCTAAAACTGGCGAGTGTAGAGAGTATAGAGATATTGTTATCCACGTCGGCACCAACGATGTTAGGATGAAACAGTCAGAGATCACCAAGCGCAACATAGCTTCTGCGTGCATATCAGCTAGAAAGATGTGTCGGCATCGAGTAATTGTCTCTGGCCCCCTCCCAGTTAGGGGGAGTGATGAGCTCTACAGCAGAGTCTCACAACTCAATCGCTGGTTGAAAACTGTTTTCTGCCCCTCCCAAAAGATAGAATTTGTAAATAATTGGCCCTCTTTCTGGGACTCACCCACAAACAGGACCAAGCCTGACCTGCTGAGGAGTGACTGACTCCATCCTAGCTGGAGGGGTGCTTTCATCTTATCTGCCAACATAGACAGGGCTCTAACTCCTCTAGCTCCACAATGAAATGGGGTGCAGGCCAGGCAGCAGGCTATTAGCCAGCCTGCCAGCATAGTGGAGTCTGCCACTAGCATAGTCAGTGTAGTCAGCTCAGCTATCACCATTGAGACCGTGTCTGTGCCTCGACCTAGTTTGGGCAAAACTAAACATGGCGGTGTTCGCCTTCGCAATCTCACTAGGATAAAGACCACCTCCATTCCTGTCATTACTGAAAGAGATCATGATACCTCACATCTCAAAATAGGGCTACTTAATGTTAGATCCCTTACTTCAAAGGCAATTATAGTCAATGAACTAATCACTGATCATAATCTTGATGTGATTGGCCTGACTGAAACATGGCTTAAGCCTGATGAATTTACTGTGTTAAATGAGGCCTCACCTCCTGGCTACACTAGTGACCATATCCCCCGTGGATCCCGCAAAGGCGGAGGTGTTGCTAACATTTACGATAGCAAATTTCAATTTACAAAAAAAAAATGATGACGTTTTCGTCTTTTGAGCTTCTAGTCATGAAATCTATGCAGCCTACTCAATCACTTTTTATTGCTACTGTTTACAGGCCTCCTGGGCCATATACAGCGTTTCTCACTGAGTTCCTGAATTCCTATCAGACCTTGTAGTCATTGCAGATAATATTCTAATCTTTGGTGACTTTAATATTCACATGGAAAAGTCCACAGACCCACTCCAAAAGGCTTTTGGAGCCATCATCGACTCAGTGGGTTTTGTCCAACATGTCTCTGGACCCACTCACTGTCACAGTCATACGCTGGACCTAGTTTTGTCCCATGGAATAAATGTTGTGGATCTTAATGTTTTTCCTCATAATCCTGGACTATCGGACCACCATTTTATTACGTTTGCAATTGCAACAAATAATCTGCTCAGACCCCAACCAAGGAACATCAAAAGTTGTGCTATAAATTCACAGACAACACAAAGATTCCTTGATGCCCTTCCAGACTCCCTCTGCCTACCCAAGGACGCCAGAGGACAAAAATCCATTAACCACCTAACTGAGGATCTCAATTTAACCTTGCGCAATACCCAAAACTAAAAAAATGTCTCATAAGAAACTAGCTCCCTGGTACACAGAAAATACCCGAGCTCTGAAGCAAGCTTCCAGAAAATTGGAACGGAAATGGCGCCACACCAAACTGGAAGTCTTCCGACTAGCTTGGAAGGACGGTACCGTGCAGTACCGAAGAGCCCTTACTGCTGCTCGATCGTCCTATTTTCTAACTTAATTGAGGAAAATAAGAACAATCCGAAATTCCTTTTTGATACTGTGGCAAAGCTAACTAAAAAGCAGCATTCCCCAAGGCAGTGATAAATTCATGAACTTCTTTGAGGAAAAGATTATGATTATTAGAAAGCAAATTACGGACTCCTCTTTAAACCTGCGTATTCCTCCAAACCTCAGTTGTCCTGAGTCTGCACAACTCTGCCAGGACCTAGGATCAAGAGAGACGCTCAAGTGTTTTAGTACTATATCTCTTGACACAATGATGAAAATAATCATGGCCTCTAAACCTTCAAGCTGTATACTGGACCCTATTCCAACTAAACTACTGAAAGAGCTGCTTCCTGTGCTTGGCCCTCCTATGTTGAACATAATAAACGGCTCTCTATCCACTGGATGTGTACCAAACTCACTAAAAGTGGCAGTAATAAAGCCCCTCTTGAAAAAGCCAAACCTTGACCCAGAAAATATAAAAAACTATCGGCCTATATCGAATCTTCCATTCCTCTCAAAGATTTTAGAGAAGGCTGTTGCAGCAACTCACTGCCTTCCTGAAGACAAACAATGTATACGAAATGCTTCAGTCTGGTTTTAGACCCCATCAGAGCACTGAGACGGCACTTGTGAAGGTGGTAAATGACATTTTAATGGCATCGGACCGAGCTCTGCATCTGTCCTCGTGCTCCTAGACCTTAGTGCTGCTTTTGATACCATCGATCACCACATTCTTTTGGAGAGATTGGAAACCCAAATTGGTCTACACGGACATGTTCTGGCCTGGTTTAGGTCTTATCTGTCGGAAAGATATCAGTTTGTCTCTGTGAATGGTTTGCCCTCTGACAAATCAACTGTAAATTTCGGTGTTCCTCAAGGTTCTGTTTTAGGACCACTATTGTTTTCACTATATATTTTACCTCTTGGGGATGTTATTCGAAAACATAATGTAAACTTTCACTGCTATGCGGATGACACACAGCTGTACATTTCAATGAAACATGGTGAAGCCCCAAAATTGCCCTCGCTAGAAGCATGTGTTTCAGACATAAGGAAGTGGATGGCTGCAAACTTTCTACTATTAAACTCGGACAAAACAGAGATGCTTGTTCTAGGTCCCAAGAAACAAAGAGATCTTCTGTTGAATCTGACAATTAATCTTAATGGTTGTACAGTCGTCTCAAATAAAACTGTGAAGGACCTCGGCGTTACTCTGGACCCTGATCTCTCTTTTGAAGAACATATCAAGACCATTTCGAGGACAGCTTTTTCCATCTACGTAACATTGCAAAAATCAGAAACTTTCTGTCCAAAAATGATGCAGAAAAATTAATCCATGCTTTTGTCACTTCTAGGTTAGACTACTGCAATGCTCTATTTTCCGGCTACCCGGATAAAGCACTAAATAAACTTCAGTTAGTGCTAAATACGGCTGCTAGAATCCTGACTAGAACCAAAAAATTTGATCATATTACTCCAGTGCTAGCCTCTCTACACTGGCTTCCTGTCAAAGCAAGGGCTGATTTCAAGGTTTTACTGCTAACCTAAAAGCATTACATGGGCTTGCTCCTACCTACCTCTCTGATTTGGTCCTGCCGTACATACCTACACGTACGCTTAAGACGCAGGCCTCCTAATTGTCCCTAGAATTTCTAAGCAAACAGCTGGAGGCAGGGCTTTCTCCTATAGAGCTCCATTTTTATGGAACGGTCTGCCTACCCATGTCAGAGACGCAAACTCGGTCTCAACCTTTAAGTCTTTACTGAAGACTCATCTCTTCAGTGGGTCATATGATTGAGTGTAGTCTGGCCCAGAAGTGGGAAGGTGAACGGAAAGGCTCTGGAGCAACGAACCGCCCTTGCTGTCTCTGCCTGGCCGGTTCCCCTCTTTCCACTGGGATTCTCTGCCTCTAACCCTGTTACTGGGGCTGAGTCACTGGCTTGCTGGGGCTCTCTCGTGCCGTCCCTGGGGGGGCGTCACCTGGGTGGGTTGATCCACTGTTGTGGTCGGCCTGTCTGGGTTGGCGCCCCCCTGGGAAGCCGTGGCGGAGATCTTTGTGGGCTATACTCGGCCTTGTCTCAGGATGGTAGGTTGGTGGTTGAAGATATCCCTCTAGTGGTGTGGGGGCTGTGCTTTGGCAAAGTGGGTGGGGTTATATCCTTCCTGTTTGGCCCTGTCCGGGGTGTCCTCGGATGGGGCCACAGTGTCTCCTGACCCCTCCTGTCTCAGCCTCCAGTATTTATGCTGCAGTAGTTTATGTGTCGGGGGCTAGGGTCAGTTTGTTATATCTGGAGTACTTCTCCTGTCCTATTCGGTGTCCTGTGTGAATCTAAGTGTGCGTTCTCTAATTCTCTCCTCTCTTTCTTTCTCTCTCTCGGAGGACCTGAGCCATAGGACCATGCCCCAGGACTACCTGACATGATGACTCCTTGCTGTCCCCAGTCCACCTGGCCATGCTGCTGCTCCAGTTTCAACTGGCCTGGGCCCTAGGACCATGTCCCAGGACTACCTGACATGATGACTCCTTGCTGTCCCCAGTCCACCTGGCCATGCTGCTGCTCCAGTTTCAACTGTTCTGCCTTACTATTATTCAACCATGCTGGTCATTTATGAACATTTGAACATCTTGGCCACGTTCTGTTATAATCTCCACCCGGCACAGCCAGAAGAGGACTGGCCACCCCACATATGCTCTCTCTAATTCTCTCTTTCTTTCTCTCTCTCGGAGGACCTGAGCCCTAGGACCGTGCCCCAGGACTACCTGACATGATGGCTCCTTGCTGTCCCCAGTCCACCTGACTGTGCTGCTGCTCCAGTTTCAACTGTTCTGCCTTATTATTATTCGACCATGCTGGTCATTTATGAACATTTGAACATCTTGGTCATGTTCTGTTATAATCTCTACCCGGCACAGCCAGAAGAGGACTGGCCACCCCACATAGCCCGGTTCCTCTCTAGGTTTCTTCCTAGGTTTTGGCCTTTCTAGGGAGTTTTTCCTAGCCACCGTGCTTTTACACCTGCATTGTTTGCTGTTTGGGGTTTTAGGCTGGGTTTCTGTACAGCACTTTGAGATATCAGCTGATGTACGAAGGGCTATATAAATACATTTGATTTGATTTGATTTGATTTGGTCGCAAATTGGTCTTCCAAATGGACAATGACCCCAGCATACTTCCAAAGTTGTGGCAAAATGGCTTAAGGACAACAACGTCAAGCTATTGGAGTGGCCATCACAAAGCCCTGACCTCAATCCCATAGAACATTTGTGGGCAGAACTGAAAAAGTGTGTGCGAGCAAAGAGGCCTACAAACCTGACTCAGTTACACCAGCTCTGTCAGGAGGAATGGGACAAAATTCACCCAACTTATTGTGGGAAGCTTGTGAAAGGCTAACGAAAACGTTTGACCCAAGTTAAACAATTTAAAGGCAATGCTTCCAAATCCTAATTGAGTGTATTGTAACTTCTGACCCATTGGGAATGTGATGAAATTTCAGGAATTGTGAAAAACTGAGTTTAAATGTATTTTGCTTAAGTGTATGCAAACTTCCTACTTCAACTGTATGTACTTAGTGTACATACATAGTTGTCTGTGTGGCCAGTGTGGGTGTTAATTAATAGCATGTACTCTAAGATTGATGGCCATTTCTGGGAAGCCTTAAAGTGTGTGTGTGTGTGTGTGTGTGTGTGTGTGTGTGTGTGTGTGTGTGTGTGTGTGTGTGTGTGTGTGTGTGTGTGTGTGTGGGGAGGGTGTGTGTGTGTGTGTGTGTGTGTGTGTGTGTGTGTGTGTGTGTGTGTGGGGGTGGGGAGGGGTCAGACCACCGAAGCAGTGTGTGTGTGTGTGTGTGTGTGTGTGTGTGTGTGTGTGTGTGTGTGTGTGTGTGTGTGTGTGTGTGGGGGTCAGACCACCGAAGCAGTGTGTGTGTGTGTGTGTGTGTGTGTGTGTGTGTGTGTGTGTGTGTGTGTGTGTGTGTGTGTGTGTGTGTGTGTGTGTGTGTGTGAGAGAGAGAAAGGAAAAAGCGAATGACAAATGGCCTAACTGTCTATGTGGCCTTGAGACTGATTGATGAGGCTGTAAAGGGGTGAAAGGGTCCTCACGTTTCAATGCTTCCCTTCTGTGTGACCCATGGCTGTCCATACAGGTGCCTGTGAAATAGGTCCTCCTATTCCCTATAGTATGAGAGAGTCAAGCAAATAGATCAGCCATAGGAAATATTAATCTAAAGGAAGGTGTAGAAAAAAACAGAAAAGGAAACGGACCACAATGGAAATAAATCATTGTCTTTATTTTGTTATCCCTGTCAGTATGTACTGTGTGTATACATATTTTATATGTGAAATCAAATCAATCAATCAATCAATCAACCAGTCACGTTCTGACGTTCTCTTGTTTTGTCTTTGTTTTAGTATGGTCAGGGCGTGAGTTGGGTGGGTTGTCTATGTTCCTTTTTCTATGATTTGGGATTTCTGTGTTTGGCCTGGTCTGGTTCTCAGCCAGAGGCAGCTGTCAATTGTTGTCCCTGATTGAGAACCATATTTAGGTAGCCTGGTTTCTCTTTTGAGTTATGGGTGATTGTATTTTCCGTGTTAGTGTTTGTACCACACGGGACTGTTTCGTTTTGTTTCACTTTGTTATTTTGTATTTTGTAGTGTTCAGTTTGACATATTAAAATGGACACTTACCACGCCGCAAATTGGTCCGATCTCTCTTACTCCTCATCAGAAGAAGAGGACGAGCGTTACACAAGGTCTCATTGATGACCATTTATGATAGCAATGATGGACTAGTGATTCTGGTGGTACAGTGGTAAATGTGTAGCCTAGTATCTATTATGTGTAATGATATTATTATCCTGGCAGGGCCAAGGTAGTTGATACCAAAACATCTTATCTCTAATTTCCTCAGTGCTGCAGACATCCTTTCTACAGTACACATTCAATTCCGCTCCATTTAAAAAACATTCCCTCAGTTTCACTCACTGTATTAAAAAAAACCACTTCTACCAGCACAGCAAAGTAAAGCAAAACAAATATCCGAATCTCTCTATATCAAGCACTATGATATCGATGACATATTGTAATGTGAACGTATAGAAGAGCTAACCTGGTTCCAGATCAGTTTGTACTGGCTTGCCAAAATGTCGTGGCAATGACCATACAGGATCTGACAAGATAGCACAAACATTTCAGGAACCAGGCTATTGCAGAGACATTCCTGACTATGTATGAGTATATGAGTGGAAGAGAAAGCCTTGGAGTGGCGCAGCTCTTCCCAGATTACACCTTATACTCTGGGTCATATTAATCACATGACAGACACTTCTCATGGTGACTCCATTCCTGTAATAACGCTATTACTCACTGCTGACATGGGCCGCTCTCAGAGGGAACGCATTGGCAACCCGCTTCCATCTGCCTCTGTCATGTCGATCACTTACGTCTGGCCCTATAAGATGACAACACCAATGGTAGCGGGTTCTGTCCTTGACGCCATTTCCGCCCTGAAGCAAAGGAAATGTAAAGGGCGAGGCCAGTCGAACGCTATAGGGATCTGGTTTAGTTACAGTACAGTCATTTTCTCTTTAACTCAATTTAAAGGACACATTATCCCTTTTCACATATTAGAAATTCTCCTGTGGAAATTAGGCCCCAGGGCCCAGGGCCCAGGGTCATGGGTCAAGATCTCCACTGCTGGACTGAAACAGACTGTAAAAGCGAACTCAGAGGGAAAACGACCCTCAACACATTGACCACAGCAATAATGTTAAATTATTCACACTATGGCTATGTGCTGAATACTCTGTTTTCTTCATTACCAGTGCGTATTCTGTCCCTGGCCCACTCTGATCTGTGTTCACCAATGGGACATAATGGTGTAGAAAGTTCACTCTGGGGTTTATTAAAATCCAGTCGAGACCTTTAATTGTAGCCACAATAAGTGTGATGGAGTGATCATAAAGGAAATGACATGTTTGGCAGAGGGCAGTGGGCTGGTTTGGATGGAAGGAGAGGATTGTGGATGTAAGCACTCCCTGGCCACAGGCTTCAGTCTGCTGAACAGTACCAGCCTGGGGAATCTGGCTGTTATGACGATGGGCCATTGGATGGGGTGCTTCATGTAGATAGGGTTCAATTATTTCAGCTCCCTTGGCCGGATCAGCCTGGCTGCAATTGATCATTTGAGTGGGGAAGTGTTAAGATAGATGACACGGCAGCCAAATTGGGGCAGCAGTTAGTCTAGTGGTTAGAGCGTGGCCTAGTGGTTAGAGCGTTTTCCCCTGAACAAGGCAGTTAACCCACTGTTCCCTAGTTGGCTGTCATTGTAAATAAGAATTTACTTGCCTAGTTAAATCAAAAACAGCAGCACCAGTTAATTCTGAAAATAGCTGACAAAAATACATCATTTGCAAGTAGGGCTACAACAGGCAAAAAGCCTATTGAGTGTCAATAGAATAAACTCATATAACTCAGTATATCTGGTAACTTGTTACTGTGGGAGCAAATATAACACATAGACAAATGCATAAGATATATAGAATAGCTGAACACTAAAAACAGACTACATGAAGGGAAGGTGACACAGGTGCTAGGATAGCTGGACATACCAAGGCCAGAGGGATATACAAAGGAGGGGGTCAGTCAAATGACTAACTGATGACCAATAGACATAGTTCGCATATTTTTAGGACGTAGAGATGCAGAAGGAATGACAGAGAAGACACATAGTCACATGGTCTCTCCTATCATTGCTATGCAGACGACACACAATTAATCTTCTCCTTTCCCCCTTCTGAGAAGACACATAGTCTGTTGCTCTGAGATAAAGACACACATACATAGTAACATATTGAGCTAAGTGCAGAGCCAAAGCATAGGGCTGTAAAATAGAGGAATGTATAGTATTTTTAGTATAGCTGGACACGCTAGAAACTGAGGAGACACATAGTCTGCTGATCCTAGATAATACACAAACAAAAGAATGCATTTAGCAAAGTGCAGGAACAAAGCAAGGGTCTTGTCATCATTATAATCAGACGGAAAGCAGGTATGGGCGTTATTGAGCTGAACAAGCAGGATGCACGGATTGGAATGTAACTTTATTTGCATGTGGGATGGGCTCATATGCAATGTGTGGATAAATACTGGAGCCAGGGCTCTGGAAAAGGTGTGTGTTCCGCGGACCACTCCGGCTTGCTATACTTTTGTATTAAAGCCTGATTGATTTCACAAGTTCTGGTATGCGTTGTATTTGATCCGATTTTCCACCACATTACCTCACCAACAGTTATTTCTGAATGAGGAGAAAGGGCATCCTAAAGGGCCTACCCTCACCTGGCATAAATATTTGGTGAATTCACATTTGGCAATGATATTGCAATATGTACATATCAATGTCCAAATACATTGAAAACAGAGGTGTAATATGCATAAACATTAGCATCTCAAATCAACGGGAGAAACCAAATTGATGACTTTCTATTGCGCCAAAAATAATATTGCATAGTATAATATAGCAAAATCAATGAGCTATTCCTGCGGCTGCAAACCGTTGTTGTTGATCCAGAAGACGTCTCTGTTTTATTTAATGGGGCTGCAACAGGGATACACTGGGCTTTGGACCAAACCAATAGTCTGCAAAGATATGTCAATATTGACTTGAAAAATAATATAGCATCATATATAGCAAAATCAATTCAGAAAAAAACATTAACCTCTGAGAAACCTCTTGACCCAGTCCACTCTAAGAACACTGCTTTTTCAAAACAAAATACTCCTGCTAAAACACATACTGTAGCCTACTCTGCCACGACCTTTAGTAAGCCAGTATGGTTTGGCGTCTGAGGTCAAAACACCACACAAACACAGAGTAGGCCTGAGCTTTATTAGCAATTCATAAGGCTGAAGTAACGGGATGGAACTTACTGAGCATGTTAGCAGGCCAAGATGCGAGTCGAGCCTGTGGACTAAACAGACAATAGTGGTGAATGTCATACTCAACATGCTATATAGGCACGGCACACAAGACATGAAGATATCTGACTGATACATCCTCTTAAAGGTCAGATTCTTCCCCTTTCTTCATCACACTGGCATTGTGATGTCCAATCCCATGTGAGCGCCAATGTAACCCGTGGCCGAGTCATACCAAAGACTGTAAAAATGTGAACCGGTGTGTCTCTGCTTGGCATTCTGCATTTAGAAGATCGATTGGGGTTAAGGCCCTGTGATAAAGCAAGCATGTGGTAGAGGACTGAGGCATGGGAGTTAGGGCTGGGGCATTGCGTATAAAGGTATTTGTATTTATTATGGATCCCCATTACCTCCTGCAAAAGAAGCAGCTACTCTTCCTGGGGTCGAGCTAAATTAAGGCAGTTACACAATTTTCAAAACATTACAATACATTCATTGTAGAATTCACAAGATACTAAGTGTGTGGCCTCAGGCCCATACTCCACTATCACATACTGTCTACAACACAAAATGTGTACGTGTGTGTATAGTGTGTATGTTATCATGTGTGTGTATGCATGTGTCTGTACCTATGTTTGTGTTGCTTCACAGGCCCGCTGTTCCATAAGGTGTCATTTATTTTTATTTTGATCTATTCCACATCATTTACCTGATGTGGAATAGAGTTCCATGTAGTCATGGCTCTATATAGTACTGTGCGCCTCCCATAGTCTGTTCCAGACCTAGGGACTGTGAAGAGACCTCTGGTGGCATGCCCTTGTGGGGTATGCACAGGTGTCTGAGCTATATGCTAGTCATTTAAACAGACAGCACAGTGCTTTCAATATGTCCATTCCTCCAACAAGTACAAGTAGTGATGAACTCAATCTCTCCTCTATTTTGAGCCAGGAAAGATTGACATCTAAATTAGTCATGTTTGCTCTCTGTAGTAGCTGAGGTGTATAGTGTAGAGTCATCCGCATACATAGACACACTGTTTTTACTCAAAGCCAACGGCATGTCGTTAGTAAACATTGAAAAAAGTAAGGGGCCTAGAAAGCTACGCTGGGGAATTCCTCATTCTACCTGGATTATGTTGGAGAGGCTTCCATTAAAGAACACCGTCTGTGTTCTGTTAGACAGGTAAGTCTTACTGGTGGAGGAGTCTGCATAGGGGTGAATGACTGTACTGTACTGTTAGTCTATTCACATACCCTATCGTGGATTTACTAAATGTGTTAATATTGGAGAGGGAATCAGTGATATTCTCTGATCATGTTATGATTAAAAGCAGCGTGAGCTGGAAGGAAAGACATTTGTAATGTATGGTGGAAAATGGAAAATCCAAAAAATGAGAAAAATAAGCTGCGTTGGGTAGAACGGCGAAGAAGCTGCGAATAAACCGACTTTGGCCCGGCAGTTGAATCTGTACCAGAGATGTTCCATGCGGCTTTGTCTGTGCGCAATATATGACAAATCTATTGATGGATAAGTTCATCTCCTCTTTTGCTGGGACACTTCTCAGCTACGCAGCAATGATCATAAGAAAACCTCTATATCTTTGACGAACCAAATACTGTTTCTTTCTTCCACGATATTGCTATAACATATGATGTGGTTAGCTGATACTTAAAATATCTATCCAGGTGTTGTAAGATCTGGCATGTGTCAGCAACACCTGGGCAGAAGTACGCACCCAAAAGCTCAACTTTCAAATAGAGTGGTGAAAACATGGCAGAGTTTTGCGGACCCTTCTTGTCTGTAAGTGTCACGTCCTGACCTTGGTTCCTTTTTTATGTCTCTATTTTAGTTTGGTCAGAGCGTGACTTGGGGTGGGCATTCTATGTTTTGTTCTGTGTGTTATATTTCTAGGGGTTTGGCCTGGTATGGTTCCCAATCAAAGGCAGCTGTCAATCCTTGTCTCAGATTGAGAACCATACTTAGGCAGCCTGTTTTCCCACTATGGGTTGTGGGTAGTTGTTGTCTATGATTGAGAACCATACTTAGGCAGCCTGTTTTCCCACTATGGGTTGTGGGTAGTTGTTTTCCATTTCAGTGTTTGCACCATACTTGACTATTTCGGTTTTCATTTATTCTCTTGTTCTCTTGTATTTAGTGTTCAGTTAATTAAAGGAAATATGAACAGGTACCACGCTGCGCTTTGGTCTACTCCTTCTTCCTCAGACGAACATCGTTACAGGAAGTAATTTAACCCATTCATCGTAGTTGTTATAGCTCAGTAGAGTTGCTATTTCCTCGAAACTTTGCTCGTGTCAATTAACTCGTGACGTTCATGGATTACTCATTATATTAAGAAAGTCCCAATCAATCAACAAATACGATAGTCAGTTGAAAAAAGGTTTTGGGTACAAGACCGTGTAAGTAACTGGCTGTATTGGGAAAATCACGAGCAGCCTCTCAATGCTTGGCTCCATTGGACAAATGGAGCCAAGCATTGAGAGGCTGCTCGTTGTAACTGTTCCACGCCAGTCAGAAACTTCCAGCTAACCGTACCGCAATGATGTGATGGATCGCTAAACTGAACTTGTGTCAGTGTTTAGTAGCAAGGATATCCTTTTGTGGACATCTCCACTTTATCACGACTCCCGATTGTTTTATGTTTACTCTTTGTACACGCATGTATGTTACAGTTGTTGGTGTACGTGAGTGTGGCAAAAAATGTACACGGTTGTTTGTGTATGTTTTTGCTATTTTGTTGTATTACAACCTGTAATTTAAATAGTCTTTTATTTGGATTTCATGTAATGGACATACACAAATAGTCCAAATTGGTGAAGTGAAATGAAAAAATATATTTGCTTCTCAAAAATTCTACAGAAAATAAATAAATGGAAAAGTGGTGCGTGCATATGTATTCACTCCCTTTGCTATGAAGCCCCTAAATAAGATCTGATGCAACCAATTACCTTCAGAAGTCACATAATTAGTTAAATAAAGTCCACCTGTGTGCAATCTTAGTGTCACATGATCTGTCACATGATCTCAGTATATATATATATATATATATATATATATATATATATATATATATATATATATATACACCTGTTCTGAAAGGCCCCAGAGTTTACAACACCACTAAGCTAGGGGCATCACCAAGCAAGCGGCACCATGAAGACCAAGCAGCTCTCCAAATAGGTCAGGGACATTGTTGGGGCTAGGGGGCAGTATTCGGAAGTTTGGTGAATGAGGTGCCCAAAGTAAACTGCCTGTTACTCAGGCCCAGAGGATAGGATATGCATATAAATGGTAGTATTGGATGGAAAACACTCTAACGTTTCCAAAACTGTTCAAATAATGTCTGTGAATATAACAGAACTGATATGGCAGGCAAAAACCCAAGGACAATCCATCCAGATTCTTTTTTTCATCTCACCCTTGATTACTATGGCTGTCAATGGGAATATAAAAAGAATACCTCCCAGATTGCAGTTCCTAGTGCTTCCACCGGATGTCTGTCTTTAGAAAGAGTTTCAGGCTTGTTTTTTGAAAAATGAGCTAGAATTTGTAGTTTTAGTAAGTGGATCCCATTTTGGCTGAAGTGTGGGTTGCGCGTTCCGGTGAGGGCGCGTACTTCGTTATTTATCTCGGGTAATGGTCTCTGTTATTCTCCATCTTAAATTTGATCGTTTATTTACATATTAGGGTACCTGAGAATTGATTAGGAACGTTGTTTGATATGTTTGGAAGAAGTTTATTGGTAACTTAAGGGATTCATTTGTATGCATTTTGAACAAAGGAAACCGGTGGATTACTGAGTCACTTGCGCCAATGAAACATACTTTTTTGGGATATAAAGAAGGACTTTCTCGAACAAAAGGACCATTTGTTATGTAGCTTGGACCCTTGTGATTACAACCAGATGAAGATCTTCAAAGGTAAGTGATTTATTTTGTCGCTATTTCTGACTTCCGTGACGCCTCTGCTTGGTTGGAAAATGTATGTAATGCTCTTGTGTGCGGGGTGCTGTCCTCAGATAATCGCATGGTGTGCTTTCGTCGTAAAGCCTTTTTGAAATCTGACAAAGCGGCTGGATTAACAAGAAGTTAAGTTTTTAAATGATGTATGAGACTTGTATTTACATGAATGTTTAATATTACGATTTCTGTCATTTGAATTTTGCGCTCTGCAATTTCACCGGATGTTGTCGAGACGCTAGTGTCCCAATGATCCGTAAGAAGTTAATCATAGAGGCAAGAAAGAGACCAAAGATAACCCTGAAGGAGCTGCAAAGCTCCACAGCGGAGGTTGGAGTATCTGTCCGTAGGACCACTTTAAGCCGTACACTCCACAGATCTGGGCTTTACGGAAGAGTGGCCAGAATTAAAGCCTTTGCTTACAGAAGAAAATAAGCAAACACGTTTGTTGTTCACAAAAAGGCATGTGGGAGACTCGCCAAACATATGGAAGAAGATACTCGGGTCAGATGAGACTAAAATTTAGCTTTTTGGCCCTCAAGGAAAACGCTATGTCTGCCGCAAACCCAACACCTCTCATCACCCCAAGAACATCATCCACACAGTGAAGCATGGTGGTGGTAGCAAAATGCTGTGGGCATGTTTTTCAATGGCAGGGACTGGGAAACTGGTCAAAAGTGAAGGAATGATCGATGCCGCTAAATACAGGGAAATTATTGAGGGAAACCTGTTTCAGTCTTGCAGAGATTTGAGAATGGGACGGAGGTTCACCTTCCAGCAGGACAATGACCCTAAGCATACTGCTAAAGCAACACTTAAGTGGTTTAAGGGGAACATTTTAAATGTCTTGGAATGGCCTAGTCAAAGCCTAGACCTCAATCCAATTGAAAATCTGTGGGATCACTTAAAGATTGCTGTACACCAGTGGAACCCATCCAGCAGTTTTGCACTGAAGAATGGGCAAAAATCCCGGTGTCTAAATGTGCCAAGCTTACAGATACATAGCCCAAGAGACTTGCAGCTGTAATTGCTGCAAAAGGTGGCTCAACAAAGAATTGACTTTGAGGGGTGAACAGTTATGCACGCTCATGTTTTCTGCTTCTTTGTCTTATTTCTTGTTTGTTTCACAGTCAAAAATATTTAGCATCTTCAAAGTGGTAAGCATGTTGTGTAAATGAAATGATACAAACCCCCCCAAAAATATATTTTAATTCCAGGTTGTAAGGCAACATAATAGGAAAAAGGCCAAGGGGGTGAATAATTTCGCAAGCCACTGTATGTCAGATGGCTGACAGGTGACCTAATAGTAGGGTCTCAAGTATTTGCAGCTGCCAATTTCCATCTGGCAAAGCCACAGGACCTGTATGGTTCAACCGGAAGACGGATAAGCCAGACACAGCAGAACTAGCAGTGCCTCCGCAAGTAAGTGTTGGCACAGCAGAGGCTGACATGCTGACAAACACTTCCGCAGACTCTGATATCAACAACCCACCACTGCCATCCACTGATGCAGGTTTGTTGCCATCCATTGTTCAGGGTATAATTCTGGAGGAAAATCAAATGGAGTTGAAGGCCTTAAAGGATAAGCAGGGATATTTCCAGGAGAGGTCCTCTGCTTCTCCACTGTCAGATGACGTAATTAGGATGGAGACTGGACTACCTGGCAAGAACATCCCCCTAACTGTTGTCGGTTATATTCAGCGTTTTGAAGATTCCATCGGATGGAAGCCATAGGGGCTGTCTCTTGAGGACCACGTTTTTATTGCCCTAATGAAGTTGTCAGAACTACATTAATTTGTACATGGCCAGTCTCCATTGTAGCACAAACACCACTACTAATGTGACCATCATTCTTATTCATGTGCTGCATAAGCTGTTTTTCTAAAAATAAATAAAACATCATGACCACAGTTCCAAGCAAAGAGAGGAATGCAACATGTATCCCTGCCTCTTTTAAAGTGTTTAACAATTGTAGAGTGGTCATTGACTGTACCGACATAGAAATGGCTACGCCATGTCAAACGGAACAGCAGAAACACATATTCATCCTACAGACGGGGGCACTCATTCAATCTCCTATTGGGGTCGCTCCAAATGCAGGGATAATCATAACATACAGTAGCAATTTGTTTCCTAGCTCTGTGTCCGATACGGTTATTGTGCAGGAGAGTGGAGTGTTGGATAATATTAAGTCTGGAGATGACAAAGGCTTTCTCATCCAAGGAATATTGCCCGAGGGAGTTTCGGTGAACATACCTCCCTTCCTATGTCATGGAAAGTTCACAGAGACTGAAGTCAAAATGGGGAAGCAGAATGGAATTGGATCCATGTCGAAAGGGAAAATGCAAGATTGAAGGATTTCAGAATCCTGAGATTTATCCCAGCTTATCTCAGAGGCCACGCTGATGTGCTGACGCAGGTCTGTTGTGCGTTGGTTAATCTACAGAATCCCCTCATCAAAGAGATTGCAGTTGATGGAAATGAGTAGTGCAGCTTCACCAGCCTGTAATCGCTGCTGTGATCACCAGCCTGTCCTCTCTGCTGTCATCACCAGCCTGTCCTCTCTTCTGTCATCACCAGCCTGTCCTCTCTTCTGTCATCACCAGCCTGTCCTCTCTGCTGTCATCACCAGCCTGTCCTCTTTTCTGTCATCACCAGCATGTAATCTCTTCTGTCATCACCAGCCTGTCATCTCTTCTGTCATCACCAGCCTGTCCTCTCTTCTGTCATTACCAGCCTGTCCTCTCTTCTGTCATCACCAGCCTGTCCTCTCTGCTGTCATCACCAGCCTGTCCTCTTTTCTGTCATCACCAGCATGTAATCTCTTCTGTCATCACCAGCCTGTCATCTCTTCTGTCATCACCAGCCTGTCCTCTCTTCTGTCATTACCAGCCTGTCCTCTCTTCTGTCATCACCAGCCTGTCCTCTCTGCTGTCATCACCAGCCTGTCCTCTCTTCTGTCATCACCAGCCTGTCCTCTCTTCTGTAATCAGCAGCCTGTCCTCTCTGCTGTCATCACCAGTCTGTCCTCTCTTCTGTCATCACCCTGAAAACCCTCTGCTGTCTGAGTGAACATTGGAAACATTCCTCTGTCTGAGTGAACAATGGAAACATTCTGCTGTCTGAGTGAACGATGGAAACATTCTGCTGTCTGAGTGAACAATGGAAACATTCTGCTGTCTGAGTGAACAATGGAAACATTCTGCTGTCTGAGTGAATAATGGAAACATTCTGCTGTCTGAGTGAACAATGGAAACATTCTGCTGTCTGAGTGAACAATGGAAACATTCTGCTGTCTGAGTGAACAATGGAAACATTCTGCTGTCTGAGTGAACAATGGAAACATTCTGCTGTCTGAGTGAACAATGGAAACATTCTGCTGTCTGAGTGAACAATGGAAACATTCTGCTGTCTGAGTGAACAATGGAAACATTCTGCTGTCTGAGTGAACAATGGAAACATTCTGCTGTCTGAGTGAACAATGGAAACATTCTGCTGTCTGAGTGAACAATGGAAACATTCTGCTGTCTGAGTGAACAATGGAAACATTCTGCTGTCTGAGTGAACAATGGAAACATTCTGCTGTCTGAGTGAACAATGGAAACATTCTGCTGTCTGAGTGAACAATGGAAACATTCTGCTGTCTGAGTGAACAATGGAAACATTCTGCTGTCTGAAACAATGGAAACATTCTGCTGTCTGAGTGAACAATGGAAACATTCTGCTGTCTGAGTGAACAATGGAAACATTCTGCTGTCTGAGTGAACAATGGAAACATTCTGCTGTCTGAGTGAACAATGGAAACATTCTGCTGTCTGAGTGAACAATGGAAACATTCTGCTGTCTGAGTGAACAATGGAAACATTCTGCTGTCTGAGTGAACAATGGAAACATTCTGCTGTCTGAGTGAACAATGGAAACATTCCTCTGTCTGAGTGAACAATGGAAACATTCTGCTGTCTGAGTGAACAATGGAAACATTCTGCTGTCTGAGTGAACAATGGAAACATTCTGCTGTCTGAGTGAACAATGGAAACATTCTGCTGTCTGAGTGAACAATGGAAACATTCTGCTGTCTGAGTGAACAATGGAAACATTCCTCTGTGAACAATGGAAACATTCTGCTGTCTGAGTGAACAATGGAAACATTCTGCTGTCTGAGTGAACAATGGAAACATTCTGCTGTCTGAGTGAACAATGGAAACATTCTGCTGTCTGAGTGAACAATGGAAACATTCTGCTGTCTGAGTGAACAATGGAAACATTCCTCTGTCTGAGTGAACAATGGAAACATTCTGCTGTCTGAGTGAACAATGGAAACATTCTGCTGTCTGAGTGAACAATGGAAACATTCTGCTGTCTGAGTGAACAATGGAAACATTCTGCTGTCTGAGTGAACAATGGAAACATTCTGCTGTCTGAGTGAACAATGGAAACATTCTGCTGTCTGAGTGAACAATGGAAACATTCCTCTGTCTGAGTGAACAATGGAAACATTCCTCTGTCTGTCTGGAAACATTCTGCTGTCTGAACAATGGAAACATTCTGCTGTCTGAGTGAACAATGGAAACATTCTGCTGTCTGAGTGAACAATGGAAACATTCTGCTGTCTGAGTGAACAATGGAAACATTCTGCTGTCTGAAACATTCTGCTGTCTGAGTGAACAATGGAAACATTCCTCTGTCTAAGTGAATAATGGAGACATTCTGCTGTCTGAGTGAACAATGGAAACATTCTGCTGTCTGAGTGAACGATGGAAACATTCCTCTGTCTAAGTGAATAATGGAAACATTCTGCTGTCTGAGTGAACAATGGAAACATTCTGCTGTCTGAGTGAACAATGGAAACATTCTGCTGTCTGAGTGAACAATGGAAACATTCTGCTGTCTGAGTGAACAATGGAAACATTCCTCTGTCTAAGTGAATAATGGAAACATTCTGCTGTCTGAGTGAACAATGGAAACATTCTGCTGTCTGAGTGAACAATGGAAACATTCCTCTGTCTGAGTGAACAATGGAAACATTCTGCTGTCTGAGTGAACAATGGAAACATTCTGCTGTCTAAGTGAATAATGGAAACATTCTGCTGTCTGAGTGAACAATGGAAACATTCTGCTGTCTGAGTGAACAATGGAAACATTCTGCTGTCTGAGTGAACAATGGAAACATTCCTCTGTCTAAGTGAATAATGGAAACATTCTGCTGTCTGAGTGAACAATGGAAACATTCTGCTGTCTGAGTGAACAATGGAAACATTCCTCTGTCTAAGTGAATAATGGAAACATTCTGCTGTCTGAGTGAACAATGGAAACATTCTGCTGTCTGAGTGAACGATGGAAACATTCCTCTGTCTAAGTGAATAATGGAAACATTCTGCTGTCTGAGTGAACAATGGAAACATTCTGCTGTCTGAGTGAACAATGGAAACATTCTGCTGTCTGAGTGAACAATGGAAACATTCTGCTGTCTGAGTGAACAATGGAAACATTCTGCTGTCTGAGTGAACAATGGAAACATTCTGCTGTCTGAGTGAACAATGGAAACATTCTGCTGTCTGAGTGAACAAAACATTCTGCTGTCTGAGTGAACAATGGAAACATTCTGCTGTCTGAGTGAACAATGGAAACATTCTGCTGTCTGAGTGAACAATGGAAACATTCTGCTGTCTGAGTGAACAATGGAAACATTCTGCTGTCTGAGTGAACAATGGAAACATTCTGCTGTCTGAGTGAACAATGGAAACATTCTGCTGTCTGAGTGAACAATGGAAACATTCTGCTGTCTGAGTGAACAATGGAAACATTCTGCTGTCTGAGTGAACAATGGAAACATTCTGCTGTCTGAGTGAACAATGGAAACATTCTGCTGTCTGAGTGAACAATGGAAACATTCTGCTGTCTGAGTGAACAATGGAAACATTCTGCTGTCTGAGTGAACAATGGAAACATTCTGCTGTCTGAGTGAACAATGGAAACATTCTGCTGTCTGAGTGAACGATGGAAACATTCCTCTGTCTAAGTGAACAATGGAAACATTCTGCTGTCTGAGTGAACAATGGAAACATTCTGCTGTCTGAGTGAACAATGGAAACATTCTGCTGTCTGAGTGAACAATGGAAACATTCTGCTGTCTGAGTGAACAATGGAAACATTCTGCTGTCTGAGTGAACATCTGAGTGAACAATGGAAACATTCTGCTGTCTGAGTGAACAATGGAAACATTCTGCTGTCTGAGTGAACAATGGAAACATTCTGCTGTCTGAGTGAACAATGGAAACATTCTGCTGTCTGAGTGAACAATGGAAACATTCTGCTGTCTGAGTGAACAATGGAAACATTCTGCTGTCTGAGTGAACAATGGAAACATTCTGCTGTCTGAGTGAACAATGGAAACATTCTGCTGTCTGAGTGAACAATGGAAACATTCTGCTGTCTGAGTGAACAATGGAAACATTCTGCTGTCTGAGTGAACAATGGAAACATTCTGCTGTCTGAGTGAACAATGGAAACATTCTGCTGTCTGAGTGAACAATGGAAACATTCTGCTGTCTGAGTGAACAATGGAAACATTCTGCTGTCTGAGTGAACAATGGAAACATTCTGCTGTCTGAGTGAACAATGGAAACATTCCTCTGTCTGAGTGAACAATGGAAACATTCTGCTGTCTGAGTGAACAATGGAAACATTCCTGTCTGTCTGGAAACATTCTGCTGTCTGAGTGAACAATGGAAACATTCCTCTGTCTGAGTGAACAATGGAAACATTCTGCTGTCTGAGTGAACAATGGAAACATTCTGCTGTCTGAGTGAACAATGGAAACATTCTGCTGTCTGAGTGAACAATGGAAACATTCTGCTGTCTGAGTGAACAATGGAAACATTCCTCTGTCTGAGTGAACAATGGAAACATTCTGCTGTCTGAGTGAACAATGGAAACATTCTGCTGTCTGAGTGAACAATGGAAACATTCTGCTGTCTGAGTGAACAATGGAAACATTCTGCTGTCTGAGTGAACAATGGAAACATTCTGCTGTCTGAGTGAACAATGGAAACATTCTGCTGTCTGAGTGAACAATGGAAACATTCTGCTGTCTGAGTGAACAATGGAAACATTCTGCTGTCTGAGTGAACAATGGAAACATTCTGCTGTCTGAGTGAACAATGGAAACATTCTGCTGTCTGAGTGAACAATGGAAACATTCTGCTGTCTGAGTGAACAATGGAAACATTCTGCTGTCTGAGTGAACGAATGGAAACATTCCTCTGGAATAATGGAAACATTCTGCTGTCTGAGTGAACAATGGAATGAGTGAACAATGGAAACATTCCTCTGTCTGAGTGAACAATGGAAACATTCTGCTGTCTGAGTGAACAATGGAAACATTCTGCTGTCTGAGTGAACAATGGAAACATTCTGCTGTCTGAGTGAACAATGGAAACATTCTGCTGTCTGAGTGAACAATGGAAACATTCTGCTGTCTGAGTGAACAATGGAAACATTCTGCTGTCTGAGTGAACAATGGAAACATTCCTCTGTCTGAGTGAACAATGGAAACATTCTGCTGTCTGAGTGAACAATGGAAACATTCCTCTGTCTGAGTGAACAATGGAAACATTCTGCTGTCTGAGTGAACAATGGAAACATTCTGCTGTCTGAGTGAACAATGGAAACATTCTGCTGTCTGAGTGAACAATGGAAACATTCTGCTGTCTGAGTGAACAATGGAAACATTCTGCTGTCTGAGTGAACAATGGAAACATTATGTTTACCAGCTGTAAGGGAGTGTGTACACTTATCACTATTATTACTATTACCAGTCCTTTCTTGGACTAAATGGTATTTTAAGAAGGCCTGACTCATTAGTTATTTACAATAACTCTATCAGACTGAAATGAGAAGAATAGTAATACACGGATTCATCTGGAGGTAGGAATTCTTTGAGAATCAATTGGAGTTCTTTCCCAGAATAACAAGACACACACGTTCTTTATACAATCAAATTTAATAACGCTAATCAAAATATTTACAAACGTAATGAGAGTGATCATGAAAAGGTAGGAAGTAGAATGAAAGACAAGAAAAAGACCTCACGATATCTGAATATTAAAGATGTGATACTCAGTCTTTGAACAAAGTCTGTTGTCATTGGCTGTGGTTAGGCCACATAGAGGTGAACAAAGGCAAAATGGCGGTGGGTCCTCCTTTGTCCTGAGTTGAGGGGTTCCTTGGCGGTGGTTTCTTGCTCCTTCCCTCTGAGTTCGGATGGTCCCTTGTGGCCTGCACCTTTGGGTTGTGTACCTAGTTGCTCTGTCTGCTGGCTCTTCCTTTGAGTTGCAGAAGCTGTGCTCTAAATTGTCTTCTCCTTCTTTCATTAAAGAAGGTTTGCTTAATGTGCCGTTCAGGCAACACTAGCTCTTTAAAGTCCCTCTGAGACTGTTTAGTGCATGGGCTCTTCTGTCTCCATTTCTGTACTGGATTACAGGTACTATTCCCTGAAATGTACTTTCCTTAACTTATCAGTTAAACAGTTATTGCCATTAAAGGCGAAGGCCCAGGCCCTGTGGTCGGCCTACTAAAGATGCAGGTTCTCCTCCCTCCTGGAGAGAGGTCCAGCTTGAGAGGTCCAGCAGGATTAGAGGCTAAGAGCTAAGAGAGTGAGGGGGAGACGGCAGAGTCCTTTTGTGGTCCTGTGAGATCACATGACCGTTTGCCTTGGAGAGAGAGAGGTTGGAGGTACTCAGTAGTCCATAACCGTTCAGCATTATAGACGGACAGTAAAATGATGTTCAACATTATTCAAAGTATGACGTTAAAATGACACATGACAACACAGCTAACTGTCTGAGTGACAAATGGAAACACTCTGCTACCCAAGTGACCAATGGAAAAGCCACCTGCCTTTGCTGTCATCGCCAGTGAGAACATCATTAAGGTCATTTGGTACCGTCAAATTTGAGAAGGTTAACCTAATCATTTTAACCACCTAAATATATTCACATTCACTAACCCTAACATTTAGTATCTGAAACTCAAACATTCATTTCCCAACTGCTTTTTCCATAATCTTGCAGGCACTTTATCATTCTCTATACCTAATATTTCAATGTAGTCAACATTATGCATGCCCACCATGGTATTGGACATCATGCATGCCCACCATGGTATTGGACAACATGCATGCCCACCATGGTATTGGACAACATGCATGCCCACCATGGTATTGGACATCATGCATGCCCACCATGGTATTGGACAACATGCATGCCCACCATGGTATTGGACAACATGCATGCCCACCATGGTATTGGACAACATGCATGCCCACCATGGTATTGGACAACATGCATGCCCACCATGGTATTGGACAACATGCATGCCCACCATGGTATTGGACAACATGCATGCCCACCATGGTATTGGACAACATGCATGCCCACCATGGTATTGAACAACATGCATGCCCACCATGGTATTGGACAGCTGCTGACATTTGAGAAGAAATCAAACTCCGGTCAACTTATTGCAGAGCATATTGTATACATTTTGACCAGCTGTTTTGAAAGGTAAACGTGTAGGCTATGTCATGTTGGCTACTATGCATATGCAGCTGTTGTTTTTAAACCTCCATTCCAGCGTACTGTTGGGGTTTGTTTCCTTGTTCCTTGTCAATCATTGGCTCATTAGTGAAATTAGAATTATGACAATATCTTTAATTAAATCATTCAAAAACCTTTATTAATGCAATTGCAGACAGAAGTTGACAACAGGGACATAACGCATGTTTCCGAGTAAGTTCTGCATCAAAGAAAAGGTCCCAAGTTATTTTTATTAAACCCTAGTGATGTCACTGCCTACGTCATTATCTTCTACTTATGAGACCAAAACCATGCCCACTCAACACTAAAACAATTGTTTATATAGCTATCTAAATGCTTAGCAGTAAATGTCCATGTTGATTTATAGTGGAATTGTAACGCTCGTCTGATGAAGAAGGAGTGGACCAAAGCTCAGCGTGGTAAGTGTTCATGATTTATTCTCAAAAACACTTGAACAAAATAACAAAGAGCAAAACGACAATGAACAGTTCTGTCGGTTGCAGAAACACAAAACAGAAAATAACTACCCACAAAACACAGGTGGGAAAAGGCTACCTAAGTATGGTTCCCAATCAGAGAACGATAGACAGCTGTCCCTGATTGAGAACCATACCCGGTCAAAACAAAGAAATAAAAAACATAGTAATAAAGAAACTAGAATGCCCACCCGAGTCACACCCTGGCATAACCAAAATAGAGAATAAAACCCTCTCTATGGCCAGGGCGTGACAGGAATGTCTGACTAATCTCTTATCTCTTACACTACCCTGCAGAGTTCTGTCTTCACAGTCACACATTTCTAAGACAGTTTCTTCATAATAGGGAGAGAGACTTATAACCCCTCCCCTTCTATTAATACAACATAAGCATAATCAATTATTATAATACATCAAACATTTGGTACAGCCCCTATCCTGACCCCTAGGTGAACCCCTTTCAGTACATGGCACACACACACACACACACACACATCTTTCCATTTACATGCTTTTATTTGGCTTTCTATGCAAATGATATGATTGAATGTTTCTTTAAACCTGCACAGCTAGTTACTTGAAATGAGACCTATAACCATGCCAACGCATGATTGAAAACTTGAATTGACAGACAGAGAAGTAGACAGAGAGAAGGAGATAGTAGCTTCCTGAGCAGACAAGTTGACATTTACAGTGGCTAGTCAATCTGTAACATTTGATTGCCAATTTACTGAAAGCTAAGTGATCAACAGAGTTACCTCCCTGCGATCAAGACAATTTGCATTCCGCATATTTCAGGTGCACTGGAAAACAGATATTTATCTTATTTCAGCCTTCATCACAACAGGTTTTTACATGAGGCTGTGTTTACATCTTAGATGGAAGCAGGCCACTGGCTGCCATCATCATGAGGGATATGTATGGGAGTTCTGATCGGTTCCAAGTTTAGCAGATCAACAAATATGTCTGATCAGACACAGTGTTGAAATATAATTGTTATGAGAAAATGTGTACGAATTGAGTAAGTAAGTAAAAAGTTAAGTAATGTAACAAGAATGTTTTACTGTCATTTTCAAAAAATCAGCTCCTCCCTCAACAGAGATCGAGCAACTGCAGTTTTTTGGCTTTGGCCCACCGCCTATGGTTAACGAAACGTATTTTAAAAGTCAAAAGAATGTGGTGAAAAACAGCGGGTGGCGCTTGTCAAGGTTCTCCAACATATTCATGTTATTCTTCCAAGACTCATCATGAAGATGGGGATGATGACGGCCTGCTGTGTTGTCCAAACCTCAAAGAAACAGGTGTCCCTCTGTTAGGTGTCAGTAGAGGTGTTCTTCTTTTAGACAGAAGGTCCCTTCTCCCGAACGCAGAACTCTAGAGTAGATTAGCCAGCGCTCCTATTACTCGCCTGTGCTCATCTCTGTGTGTGAGATGTGATTAGGAAATACTGATACTTGAATGGTGAAAAGGAAATCTGTAAACTTCAGTTAGTTCTTCTCTCTGTCTCTCTCCAACTCACCATGCCAACGGATAACGCATTGAGGCACATGAATATAATTAGTCAGAGCGAGGGAGGAGAAGATGGAGGCAAAGAGAGAGAAACACCATCTGTGGTAAACCATGATTCTGACTTTATTTTAAAGGACCAGTAAGGAGGTGTGGGTTGGAGCTACACATGCCAACTAGTCACATATGCAGATGGAAATCTTACTACCTGCCCAGGGCTTGTGGTAGGCTACAACCTGCAGTAAAACGTTGATTCATGTCCACTGTCCATTTTTTTATAAAATGTTTTTTTTTAAACTTCAGAGAATAAATTGTATTTGATAATATTTTCCTGTGCAGCAACCATTGATTTACTGCAGGGATAAAGTTTAACTACCAACCCGAACCCCTATCTGAAGTAACACACAGGTTACTGTTGATCCCACATCAAGAACATCTCAGTGGTATTCTGAAATAAACAGAGCACAGCATAGTGACTAATGTTTCCCACACTTTATTATGCCTGTAATGACATCTTGTATTTGCCTGTATTGTACATATAATATATAGGAAGAACAGACAGCTTTCATACTGTGGATCAATCATCCATATTCCTCAGCATCATTGCTATAGGAATTTATACCCACCAGTACTAGAAATCCCCAGAGGCTAAACAGATGCAGCCCACAGCATACAATTACACCGTGAGTACTAAATGGACGGCTAGAGAGGCCTCTCTCAATCCCAGCACCAATACTGCTACCGCAGCCATCTGCCTAGACCAGATACTTCACTCGCTCTTTCCAGCTAATTCGCCGTACCAATCAGCACACACAACTGTTTCCTCTTCCCCTCACTCGCTCTTGGAGAAGTGTATGTATGAAGATGATGATGATGATGATGATGGTGTGTGTGTGCACAGGGGGCTCGGGAAAGGGAGAGAGGGACAGAGTGAATGAGCGTGAACTTGCAGTGTGTGAGAGGCTGCAGCTGGCACAGGTATGCACCCATTAGGCCCAGTCCAGCCTGAGTTGACAGGGGGAGGGAGAGGTGATAGATAGATTGAAGGCCAGAGAGAGTGAGAGGTGATAGATAGATTGAAGGCCAGAGAGAGTGAGAGGTGATAGATAGATTGAAGGCCAGAGAGAGGGAGAGGTGATAGATATATTGAAGGCCAGAGAGAGGGAGAGGTGATAGATAGATTGAAGGCCAGAGAGAGGGAGAGGTGATAGATAGATTGAAGGCCAGAGAGAGGGAGAGGTGATAGATAGATTGAAGGCCAGAGAGAGTGAGAGGTGATAGATAGATTGAAGGCCAGAGAGAGGAGAGGTGATAGATAGATTGAAGGCCAGAGGTGAGACAGATTGAAGGCCAGGTGATAGATAGATTGAAGGCCAGAGAGAGGGAGAGGTGATAGATAGATTGAAGGCCAGAGAGAGGGAGAGGTGATAGATATATTGAAGGCCAGAGAGAGGGAGAGGTGATAGATAGATTGAAGGCCAGAGAGAGTGAGAGGTGATAGATACATTGAAGGTCAGAGAGAGGGAGAGGTGGATAGATTGAAGGCCAGAGAGATGGAGAGGTGATAGATAGATTGAAGGCCAGAGAGAGTGAGAGGTGATAGATAGATTGAAGGCCAGAGAGAGTGAGAGGTGATAGATAGATTGAAGGCCAGAGAGAGGGAGAGGTGATAGATAGATTGAAGGCCAGAGAGAGGAGAGGTGATAGATAGATTGAAGGCCAGAGAGAGGGAGAGGTGATAGATAGATTGAAGGCCAGAGAGAGGGAGAGGTGATAGATAGATTGAAGGCCAGAGAGAGTGAGAGGTGATAGATAGATTGAAGGCCAGAGAGAGGGAGAGGTGATAGATAGATTGAAGGCCAGAGAGAGTGAGAGGTGATAGATAGATTGAAGGCCAGAGAGATGGAGAGGGGATAGAGGGTGATGGCAAAAGGGAAAAAAGACAGACAGAGAAATGGGGAACAGAAACGGTGAGGTCAGTTTGATGTGTGAAGGTTTCACACAGAAGGAGAGCAGTGTGGTGGACTATAATGTACTGTGTATAATGCATTGGTCTCAGGTGTGGTGGTTTATAGGAAGTACGTATTTATGTTGGAGATGGTCAGGAAAACACTGGATACACTAAAACAGCAATATACATACAATCAGATAGAGGGAGAAAACAGAGTGAGGGAGAGGAAAGGTAGAGGAATAGAAAGAAAGTACAATAAAGAGAGAGACAAATGAGACCAGAGAGGAACAGAGCAGATACAAAGAGAAGAAATACACTGAGAGAAGAGCAAAGGAAGAGTGCATTTGACAGATGACAGATGGACAGAGAGCAAGTGAGAAAGAGAGAAAGAGACAGAGAGACAGAGATTGCTACAATCTTTCTCTCTTCCCTCTGTTCTCTCGGTCTGTGGTGGTCACACTCTGAAGGAGCTCCTCACGACGCAGTGAAATCGCCCGGGACGACCTGGCAGAGTGAGGTGATTGTCTGAGGCCATGTCTCAGGAGGCTCACAGGGCGAGGCCAGATAGAGAGGACGCTGGGGTAGGAACCGACTCCGCCCACCTGCTGCCACGTCCGGCCCTGGTCACTGGTGCCATCTGCTCTAGGAGCAAAACACACACACGCATAAATATGCAGACACACACACATTTGTAGCCATACACACACACAAACACACACCTTCTTAATATTCTTGACACAGGTTAAAATATGGAAGGTCAGATTTTTATCCAAGCTCTGGCCTGCACCTCAGACATGGAAAATATATGATCTTATATGTCTCCAAACCCTGCTGTTTCCTTACCACAAACCAAATGCATTGTACTGATAATATAATTAATGTGTGATGATATCCCAGCTAGCACATAACGTTTTGAGAACCACTTGTTTCTTAGATCTTGGTGAGAGTGCAGTTGTCCTATGGTTATTTTGCATACAACCTTCCCACAACTTTCTGGGAATGGTGCAAGAAAGTAGCCTGTCTTTGGAACATTCTCAGCACATTTAAGGAACTTGACAAAAAAAAACATATATATTTCATTATTTTATTGGAACGTATCCTAAAATGTCAAACATGGTTACATTTAAATGTTGGTAATGTTCTAGGAATGTTCTCCAACTCATTTGAAATTGGGATTTTCTCAAGTAGTTCAGAGAAGTTCTTCTGTGGGAATTTTCTACATGTTTCCTCATGGTTCTATTTACAATCATGTTCTTGAATTGTTCAAAGGACGTTAAGAAACGTCTCCATAACATTTTCTGCAGGTTTCCTCGTGGTTATATTTAATGTCATGTTCTCAGAACATTAGGAAAACTCTCCATAAAAACCACACAAAAACATTCGTAACGTTCAAAGAATGTTACAAGAATAATATTTTGAAAACATACATTCCTTTCTCAGCGTCAACAAAACTCTCTCTAGCCTCTATCTTGTTAAGTGTGTGTTCAGGTGTGTTGGCCACGTCCACTAATTGGCCACAGGTGATCTTAATGAGTGCTTCTTTCCTTTGAATGGGGTCTGTTTGAATAGACTAAAATAATCAGCTTTGTATGAGTTTAAAAAAAACATGGCATGCTGGCTGTGCCCCTATCACCTTGTCCATCACTTTCTCCTCTCTTCTCACCTCCATCTTTCCCCTTTCCAGCCAACCATAATATTATTTCACCTCTTGCCCTTCCTCCTAGTACCTGTGTGTCTGTGTGTGTGTGTTTGTGTGTGTCTGTATGGGGAGGGGGTGTAATGGGGTCTATTGGCTCTTCTAATGAGTTACTGACTCCCATGTGGAGATTTAATGAAGTACTCAGTACAGGCCTGCCACAGCACCATAGTGTTTGGCACACGAGTGTGTATGTATGCACGTTTGTGCATTTGTGACATGTGTGCGTGCTTGTGTGTGTCTGGTAGAATAGGGTCAGGGGTTGTCCTCTCAAGTGTAATGCTCCCTCCACATACACCAATGTTTCTCTCTCACTGGGACTGGTGTGGAATCCTTGTCCCAGGAATGTATTTCTGGCTCTAGGTCAATGTACATTAAATGTGTAATATTTTTGAAGGTAACAAACACTGAACCAAGCAACACTGAACTATGCATGAGAGAACCAGCAGATCCGGATGGCGGTGTGATCTCGCTTCCCATAGCCAATATGAGTAGGACCTTTACACGTGACCAGACCTATTACCAGGATGAGTACTCTGAGCATGGTTGTCTTCACTGATATTTTCAACCGCTCTCTGACCCAGTCTGTAATACCTACATGTTTCAAGTAGACCGCCTTTGTTCCTGTGACCAGGAAAGCCAAGGTAACCTGTCTAAATGACTATATCCCCATAGCACTCACATTTGTAGCCATGAAATGCTTTGAACGGCTGGTCATGGCTCACTTTAGTTATTTGTGTGATTTAACCCTTATTTTACCAGGTAAGTTGACTGAAAACACATTCACAATTAGAGCAACGATCTGGGGAATAGTTACGGGGAGAGGAGGGGGGGATGAATGTGCCAAATGTAACCTGGGAATGATTAGGTGAACATGATGGTAGGGGGTCAGATTAAGAATTTAGCCAGGACACCGGGGTTACCAACCCTTCTCTTATGATAAGTGCCAGGGATCTTAGTGACCACAGAGAGTCAGGACACCCGTTTAACATCCCATCCGAAAGGCAATGTCGCCAATCACTGCCCTGGGGCATTATGATATATCTTTTTTAGAACAGAGGAAAAAGTGTCTCCTACTGGCCCTCCAACACCACTTCCAGCAGCATATGGTCTTCCATCCATGAAACAACCCTGCTGTAACGGTGTTCTTCGTTTGTAGAATGAGAGTCGGACCGAAATGCAGCGTAGTGGTTACTCATGTCTTTAATGAAAGGAAAAAAGCGATACATGAAATAACTATACAAATACGAAAACAACAAACGGAACGTGAAACCTAATTACAGCCTATCTGGTGAAACTACACAGAGACAGGAACAATCACCCACGAAATACAAAGCGAAACCAGGCTACCTAAATACGGTTCCCAATCAGAGACAACGAGAATCACCTGACTCTGATTGAGAACCGCCTCAGGCAGCCAAGCCTATACAACACCCCTAATCAGCCGCGATCCCAAATACTACAAACCCCAATACGAAAATACAATAACATAAACCCATGTCACACCCTGGCCTGACCAAATATATAACGAAAACACAAAATACAATGACCAAGGCGTGACACCTGCTTAGCTTCAGAAGCAAGCCAGCAGGGGGGTGCAGGGTGGTATGCTGCTGCCATGAACACCACCACCCCAGACACCCTGGACCCACTCTAATTCGCATACCGCCCCAACAGATCCACAGATGACACAATCTCTGTTGCACTTCAGTCTGCCCTCTCCTACCTGGACAAGAGGAATCCCTACGTGTATGTGAGAAGGCTGTTCATTGACTACAGCTCAGTGTTCAACACCCAAGCTCATCACTAAGCTCAGGACTGAACACTAGGGGTGTGCTGACATGGCCATAGTAGTATTCCTAACCATATGCTTAAATTGACAGTTGATAGTGGGATCAGATCAGATTATACTTGTGATTGTAAAAAAACAGAAGTGTTTTATTTTTAATAGAAGTAGATGTTGGTAAAATACCTCTCTGCAATAAAAGCTGCAGATTAGGAGCAGCACGTGGAGGGGTGTGTGTATGTCTGTGTGTCCTCAACTTGCAGCCAAGTTTACAGTCACTCAGTCAGAATGCACATTGAATCTTTTTCCCTACCCTTGTCCCGCTTGTTAGATATTATGCACATTTCTATCTTGATAACAAACGCCGTCGGAATGTGATTTATCATAGTAGCAGGTAGCAGGAATCTAAATGATCAGACCGAAAACATTAGAGGAAAACTAATCGGCTGAAATTATGAGGTGTGTGGACAGAGAAGGTGTGTGGACAGCTTCCCTCTATCCAATCAGAGCAGCAGAATCAACCTACAGCCATTCTCTTTACAGACAGGCAAACTAGCCAGTTGAGTTATTTAGGCCACATAGAACCTTGCACATGACCTGAATGACATGCAACATTTTGGGGGGATAATGGACGATTAGAAAAAAATACTCAGATCACAATTGCATCCAGATAATTGCCCATATCTGTTACAATACTTGTTTTATCCGACTACTCGGCACACCCCTACTGAACACCTCCCTCTGCGACTGGATCCTGGACTTCCTGACGGGCTGCCCCTGGTGGTGAACGGTAGGCGACAACACATTCCCTACGCCGACCCTCAACACGGGGGCCCCTCAGTGCTGCGAGCTTAGTCTCCTCTTGTACTCCCTGTTCACCCATGACTGCTTGTTTGCGCATGACTCCAACACCACCCTTAAGTTTGCTGATGACACAATGGTTTTAGGTCTGATCACTGACAATGATGAGACCGCCTATGGAGAGGTCACTGACCTATCGGTGTAGTGCCAGGACAGCAACCTCTCCCTCAACATCAACAAGACAAAGGAGCTGGTCGTATACTACAGGAAACGGAGGACCAAGCACGTCCCCATCCACATCGATGGGCTGTAGTGGAGTTGGTCGAGAGCTTCAAGTTCCTCGGTCTCCACATCATTAAGGAATTAACATGGTCCACACATGACCAACAGTCGTGAAGAAGGCATGATAATGCTTCTTCCGCCTCAGGAGACTGAAAAGATTTTGCATGGGCCCTCAGATCCTCAAAAGGTTCTAGCTGCACCCTTGACAGCATGTTGACTGGCTGCATCACCGCTTGGTATGGCAACTGCTTGGCATCCGACCGCAAGGTGTTACAGAGGGTAGTGCGTACAGCCCAGTACATCACTGGGTCCGAACTCCCTGCCATCCAGGACCTCTACACCAGACGGTATCAGAGGAATTCCCTAATAATTTTAAAAGACTCCAGCCATCCAAGTCACAGACTATTCTCTCTGCTACTGGTTGGCAAGCAGTACCAATGCACCAAGTCTGGAACCAACAGAACCCCAAACAGCTTCTACCCCCAAGCCATAAGATTACTAAATAGTTAATAGCTACTCGGACTGTCTGCATTGACCCTCTTTGCACTAACTCTTTTGACTCTTCACATACGCTGCTGCTACTGTTGATTACCTATGCTGTTGTCTAGTCACTTTACCCCTACCTATATCTACCTCAATTACTTCGTTCCTCTACACATCGACTTGGTACTGGTAACCCGTATATATAGCCAAGTTATCGTTACTCATTAGGTGTTTATTCCTACATTGCTTAGTTAAATCAAGGTTAAATAAAATAAAATACTGAAATGTTTTACTCCTATTTGTTCTATATGTCCTCTCAGTATCGTTGGTAAGGACCCGTAAGGACCCGTAAGGAATCATTTCAGTGTTAGTCAACACCTGTTACTAATGAAGCATTTGACAAATAAAATTTGATTAATGGGATTTGACCTGAAGAAGGTTGTAGGTGTATGCTTTTGGGTGGGTGTCATGTGTATCACTGCTGTCTGTATCACTGTTCTCTTGTGTCCTTCAGACTGGGCTTTCTCACTTACATCAGGGTCAAGGGATATGCTGCCCAGCTTCCCAGCTTCCGAACCTCAGGCCTGACCAGCCATACATTTACAAGGTACGACATTCCAATTTCCAAATCAAATGCTCCATGGCTTGTGTGAAGAAAAAGAAGAGGGCTCCAAAATGTCAGTTTGACGCGTTGACTCCATAAATGGCTTTAGGAAATAACACACGCACATACACTCTGACACACAGATCTGGCATGACTGAGATTTACCCTGTAGTTCACAAACTCATTCTTTCCTTTAATAACACATCACAGCAGGCGAACACTGAAAGTTACACACCATCCAATCATATCCACTTTACCAACCCATTTTCCATTCAGAACCTCTGTGTAACTGGAAATTGACATTATCCCAGCGTTTTCTCCATCCATCTTCATCCTGTCTTGTTTTCTTGTTTTCTCTCTTTCCACGCCTCAGGTTCGTTCGCCTTTTCACCTGTCCTGACTTTCAGATGATCTATATCAATCCCTCATTTTTTGATGCATCAGTCTCACCTCTTTATTCTCCCTCCCTCCATCCGTCCATCTATCCCCTTCCCTCGCTCCCTCTCTCTCCCACTCTCACTCGCTCTCACTCCATCTCTCTCACTCTGCATCCCTCTCTCTCTCCATTTCTCCATCTCTTTTTCTCCTGTTCTCTCTACCCTCCGTGTTGTCTGTTTTGCCAGATGTTGTGTGCTCCCGAATTTAAAAAAGAGAACGTGAAGGTTTTAAATTGATAGCCTAAACCCCTTCCGAACATGAGTGTTTTTATGCTAGCTTTTGACACAAAGAAGGGACTACTCATCAATCTTTCATTCAGCCCTTTTTTCTCTCCTCCCCCTCTTGCTCCCTCTCTCCTAGCCTCTACCGCTATCTACCTTTCCCCTCAACGGACCTTCTCTCTCATTCCTCCCATACTTTCCTTCCCTCCATATAATGTCAAAACAACTTGTTTGTTACAGTGTTGTGAGTTTTGGGAGCTAGCTCCAGTGAGCTCTACATTGATACTCCTTCCCTTACGAAACACTAAGCCGTAGCCCTCAACAGCTGCTGTTCTTACCGTTGTAGCTTGGCACCATCTGCTCACAGAATGTAGGACAACAAAATAAGGTAGAAACTAAATGAGACTTTTCTCATTCATGCTGTAGCTCATATACAGTTGAAGTCAGACGTTTACATACCCTTAGGTTGGAGTCATTAAAACTCGTTTTTCAACCACTCCACAAATTTCTTGTTAACAAACTTAAGTTTGGCAAGTCGGTTAGGACATCTATTTTGTGCATGACACCAGACATTTTTCCAACAATTGTTTACAGACAGATTATTTCACTTATAATTCACTATATCACAATCCCAGTGGGTCAGACGTTTACATACACTAAGTTGACCGTCTTTAAACAGCTTGAAAAATTCCAGGAAAGGATTTCATGGCTTTAGAAGCTTCTGATAGGCTAATTGACATGATTTGAGTCAATTGGAGGTGTACCTGTGGATGTATTTCAAGGGCTACATTCAAACTCATTGCCTCTTTGCTTGACATCATGGGAAATTCAAAAGTACCATTGTTACGTTTGGAGGAAAAAAGGGGATGCTTGCAAGCTGAAGAACACCATCCCAACCATGAAGCACGGGGGTGGCAGCATCATGTTGTGGGGGTGCTTTGCTGCAGGAGGGACTGGTGCACTTCACATAATAGATGGCATCATGAAGCAGGACAATTATGTGGATATATTGAAGCAACATCTCTAGACATCAGTCAGGAAGTTAAAGCTTGGTTGCAAAGCATACTTCCAAAGTTGTGGAAAAATGGCTTAAGGACAACAAAGTCAAGGTATTGGAGTGGCCATCACAAAGCCCTGACCTCAATGCTATAGAAAATTTGTGGGTAGAACTGAAAAAGCATGTGCGAGCAAGGAGGCCTACAAATCTGACTCAGTTACACCAGCTCTGTCAGGAGGAATGGGCCAAAATTACATTTACATTTACATTTAAGTCATTTAGCAGACGCTCTTATCCAGAGCGACTTACAAATTGGTGCATTCACCTTATGACATCCAGTGGAACAGCCACTTTACAATAGATTGTGGGAAGGATGTGGAAGGATATGCGAAACATTTGACCCAAGTTAATCAATTTAAAGGCTACCAAATACTAATTGAGTGTATGTAAACATCTTACCCACTGGGAATGTGCTGAAAAAAATAAAGCTGAAATAAATCATTCTCTCTACTATTATTCTGACATTTCACATTCTTAAAATAATGTGGTCATCCTAACTGACCTAAAACAGGGAATATTTACTATGATTAAATGTCAGGAACTGTGAAAAACTGAGTTTTTGGTTAAGGTGTATGTAAACTTCCGACTTCAACTGTAGAAAGTAGTAGCATGTGAGTTTGTGTGCCTGCCTGATGTGGGGGGTGTTATACCTTTGTCCCTGTGCTATAACCAGGCCCAAACGGAATCCACGCACACAGAACTATGAAGGAATTCCAACATAATTCTGCAGCCAACATAATTCTTCCATTCAAAGCACAATAGAGAGAGGCACTGGATTAAAAACAATTGCAACTCACATGTTATTGTATTGCATTAGATCGATACATACATCGATCCACATGTTATTGTATTTCATTAGATCGACACATGCATCTACTTCAGCACTTCTCTGAGAGGGACATCATCTATTTTCCTTCAATGGGATTTGAGATTGGGGCGGGGGGGAAAGACGTGAGGTGACAGACAGACAGCAGTGATGGTCGCTCATCACGTCAGTCAGTGATCATTTAAAGTAAAATGTGAAAGAATGCAAAGATTGTCAACAGAGGAGCTTACGAGAAGACATCTCGCGACCAGTGGTGATTTTTGCATGTACATTTTGGTGGGACAAAGATGCATGACAGCAAAGCCACTAGACAACACAACACTAAACAATACATTAATTGTACTATAACGGTGACAAACGGTGCCCACAAACGGTGCCCACAAACTGTTAGTGCCTACATAAATCTGTCCCAACAGCAGAGTCCCAACACCTTACCAATGCTCTCTGCGCTTTTAACGGACCTCTGAGACTATGACAGTGCAGATGCATTTATACGGAGACTTGATTACACACAGGTGGATTGTATTTATCATCATTAGTCATTTAGGTCAACATTGGATCATTCAGAGATCCTCACTGAACTTCTGGAGAGTTTGCTGCACTGAAAGTAAAGGGGCTGAATAATTTTGCACGCCCAATTTTTCAGTTTTTGATTTGTTAAAAAAGTTTGAAATATCCAATAAATGTCGTTCCACTTCATGATTGTGTCCCACTTGTTGTTGATTCTTCACAAAAATACAGTTTTATATCTTTATGTTTGAAGCCTGAAATGTGGCAAAAGGTCGCAAAGTTCAAGGGGGCCGAATACTTTCGCAAAGCACTGTATACTTAGTATCACTTACTTAGCTACAGTATACATATCTCCCTGGCATATTACGTAATTTATGCAGTAGCATACAATACGTTTTTGGACTCAACTTGCTGTGCTCATTTGAACAGGAAGGTGGCACGGCGGTCCTTCTTGTGGGCAAATGTTGTCATTTAACTTTGTCATCAAAGTCTGTAATTCTCTGGATTTCTGGTGAATCATGACGTCAGTGATCTTCAGGTCTGAGCTCTAAAATAAGCCCTGAGTTCCAGACTTGGATGACATTCAAAATGTATTTTCCCAGTCGGGGCAAGTTTTTTTCTCTTCCCAGTAGTCTTTCCCAGTTGTTTTGAACACGGCGGAAGTCATGCTGGATTGACAGTATGGCCAATCTATTCAACCTTTTCTGGCCCATGGTGTTGCATGTGAATGTTTAATTAATTTGTAAAGCGTGCAAACACTCTGTCGACCAGATAAGAAAGCAAATGGTGGTCAAGCACCTGAGATCCATTCAGCACCAGACGCGAAAGGCAAGCTAACAACCAGGTAAGTATTTTGATAAATAATCTAGTAATCTTACTTATTTTGATATTAGGGTAACAAGGTTGCCCTCTCGTTATGTTGCATTGTATAAACTATCTTTACCAGTGGCAAACTGAGGTAAACTTTGCAGGCTAGCAACGTTTGTTTTCTAGATTATTGCAATCTAGGAATTTCTGAGGTAAAAGTTGTATGAACTCTGTAGTGTGTGTGTGAACTCTTTTGTGTGTGAGGGGGTGTTGGGTTCTGCCCGGGGAAGTGAGAGGGAGAGAGTGTTACACACAGCTTTGTAAAAGTTGTCTAGTTGTCTATGCACAGCTTTGTGGCACACTGATCAAAGGCAAATAGTGGCCAATATTGCTACCTAAATAGGATTAGCATTGAGGAAATACTGACCAGAACAATAAATAGGCCTATGTTATGAAAAGAAAATGAATAGAGGGGCGTCCATTCATGTGCTGTGTGTGAGGTTGGGGGTGTTGGTCTCTCTCTCTCTCTCGCTCTCTCTCTCTCTCTCGCTCTCTCTCTGTGTGTGTGTGTGAGAGAGAGGGAACAAGTCTGTTTTGCCAAAAAACTGATTATGACTTTACATTATCCTTCAGTTGCCAATTATATGTATTGTTATTCTACATGTCAACCAAGAATTCAGACTTTGGCACAGTGTTTTGCCAGGGCACCCACTACGTCGGAGAGGAAGGAGTTTGTCCTGGACTTTGTGAAAACACTGAGGCAGATGTTCTGCTGGAGAAGGCATTGAAGATCTACATGTTTCTAAAAAAAACACTCCAAGCAAGGAGCGAGTGTTCCTTCAGCATCCCATCTGTGCAATGAACACCTACCTGAGCTCTACCCGCACTACATGCAGGATATTAAAAGAGCAAGGATCTCTATGAGACCACCGACGCCTGTGGGAGGTGTGCCCTGGCCATTCTACTACAGCCAGTAGAGGAGAGACCCATAATGGCAGACACAACCTTTTTAGACAATATCAACTTTAGAACAATCAAATTCAATCAATCAAATGTATTTATAAATCCCTTTTTACATCAGCTGATGTCAAAGTGCTATACAGAAGCCCAGCCTAATGCCCCAAACAGCAATCAATGTAGATGTAGAAGCAAAGTGTCTTGGAAAATCTCCATAGAAAGGCAATAACCTAGGAAGAAACCCAGAGAAGAACCAGGCTCTGAGGGGTGGCCAGTCCTCTTCTGGCTGTGCTGGGTTGAGATTATAACAGTACATGGCCAAGATGTTCAAACATTCATAAAAGACCAGCAGGGTCAAATAATAATAATCACAGTGGTTGTAGAGGGTGCAACATGTCAGCACCTCAGGAGTAAATGTCAGTTTTTAATTATTTATTTTTTACTTACAGTGACTTGCGAAAGTATTCACCCCCTTGGCATTTTTCCTATTTTGTTGCACTACAACCTGGAATTAAAATATACTTTTTGGGGGGTGTTGTATCATTTGATTTACACAACATGCCTACCACTTTGAAGATGCAAAATATGTTTTTATTGTGAAACAAACAAGAATTAAGACAAAAAACAGAAAACATGAGCATACATAACTATCCCCCCCAAAGTCAATACTTTTTAGAGCCACCTTTTGTAGCAATTACAGCTGCAAGTCTCTTGGGGTATGTATCTATAAGCTTGGCACATCTACCAC
Source organism: Oncorhynchus keta (assembly GCF_023373465.1). Taxonomy (NCBI): domain Eukaryota; kingdom Metazoa; phylum Chordata; class Actinopteri; order Salmoniformes; family Salmonidae; genus Oncorhynchus; species Oncorhynchus keta. The sequence goes on from NC_068453.1 coordinate 15,034,179, forward strand.
TGGGATTTTTGCCCATTCTTCAATGCAAAACTGCTCCAGCTCCTTAAAGTTGGATGGGTTCCACTGGTTACAGCAATCTTTAAGTCATATCAGATTCTCAATTGGATTGAGGTCTAGGCTTTGACTAGGCCATTCCAAGAAATTTAAACATTTCCCTTTAAACCACGAGTGTTGCTTTCGCAGCATGCTTAGGGTCATTGTCCTGCTGGAAGGTAAACCTCCGTCCCAGTCTCAAATCTCTGGAAGACTGAAACAGGTTCCCCTCAAGAATTTCCCTGTATTTAGCGGCATCCATCATTCCTTCAATTCTTACCAGTTTCTCAGTCCCTGCTGATGAAAAACATCCCTGCAATGATACTGCCACCACCACGCTTCACTGTGGGGATGATGTTCTCGGTGTGATGAGAGTTGTTGGGTTTGCGTCAGACATAGCGTTTTCCTTGATTGCCAAAAACCTTCTTCCATTTGTTTGGGGAGTCTCCCACATGCCTTTTGGCGAACACCAAACGTGTTAGCTTATTTTCTTCTTTAAGCAATCACTTTTTTTCTGGCCACACTTCCGTAAAGCCCAGGTCTGTGGAGTGTATGGCTTCAAGTGGTTCTATGGACAGATACTCCAATCTCCGCTGTGGAGCTTTGCAGTTCCTTCAGGGTTATCTTTGGTCTCTTTGTTGCCTCTCGGATTAATTCCCTCCTTGCCTGGTCCGTGAGTTTTGGTGGGCGGCCCTCTCTTGGCAGTTTTGTTGTGGTGCCATATTCTTTCCATTTTTTAATAATGGATTTAATGGTGCTCTGTGGGATGTTCAAAGTTTTGGATATTTTTTTATAACCCAACCTGATTTGTACTCCTCCACATCATTGTCCCTGACCTGTTTCGGAGAGCTCCTTGGTCTTTCTGGTGCCACTTGCTTGGTGGTGTTGCAGACTCTGGGGCATTTCAGAACAGGTGTATATATGCTGAGATCATGTGACAGATCATGTGACACTTAAATAAGGTCCACCTGTGTGCAATGTAACTAATTATGTGACTTCTGAAGGTAATTGGTTGCACCAGATTTTATTTAGGGGCTTCGTAGTAAAGGGGGTGAATACATATGCACGCACCACTTTTCCCTTTTTCTTCCTCTTTTTTTCCAATTTTTTCAAACAAAATATTTTTTTCATTTCACTTCACCAATTTGGACTCTTTTGTGTATGTCCATTACATGAAATCCAAATCCATTTAAATTATAGGTTGTAATGCAACAAAATAGGAAAAATTCCAAAAGGGATGAATGCTTTTGCAAGGCACTGTGAGTTCATACACACAAAATAATATGTTATTGAATACGTTTTTACTGTCTGAGTTGTATCAAGAAGCTGATTAAACAGCATGATCATTACACAGGTGCACCTTGTGCTGGTTACAATAAAAGGTCACTCTAAAATGTGCAGTTTTGTCACACAACACAATGCCACAGATGTCTCATGTTTTGAAGGTTTGTGCAATTGGCATGCTGACTGCAGGAATGTCCAACAGAGCTGTTGCCAGATAATTGAATGTTAATTTATCTACCATAAGCTGCCTCCAATGTCGTTTTAGAGAATTTAGCAGTATGTCTAACTGGCCTCGCAACTGCAGACCACATGTAACCACGCCAGCCTAGGACCTCCACATCTTTTTCACCTGCGGTATCATTTGAGACCAGCTACCTGGACAGCTGGTGGGTTTGCACAGCTAATTCATTTCTAAACAAACTGTCAGAAACCATCTCAGGGAAGCTCATCTGCATGCTCGTTGTCCTCACCAGGGTCTTGACCTGACCAGAGTTTGGGGTCGTGACCAACTTCAGTGGGCAAATTCTCACCTTCAATGACCACTGGCATGCTGGAGAAGTCTGCTCTTCATGGATGAATCCCGGTTTTAAATATACCGGGCAGATGGCAGACAGTGTGTATGGCGTCCTGTGGGTGAGCGGTTTGTTGATGTCAATGTTTTGAACAGAGTGCCCCATGGTGGCGGTGGAGTTATGGTATGGGGAAAAATATGGGTTATTTATGAATTTGAAGGACCAATAAAAGGGATAGAAAACGTAGGTGCTGGATTTTAGGCCGGTATCAACAACCACAGGGTGCCCGTTCAGAACACGGTGCAGCAGTATTTGCATCGCAACTCAGTTCAAGGGTTTAATGAAGATCCACACACACACATACAACACTACTCTCTGATACTAATTGCGGTTCTGTAAAGGAAAGAGCAGAATTTATTCCAATAGGAAATGCAACAGAACATTTGGAAAGGAGATCAGCTGTCCATTTGTACATATGGGCAGCCATAAACTATGGACAACAAACACACTTTCATTTTATAAATAGAAATTTGAATGCACAGAGATACCGTGATTCAATCCTGAAGCCCATTGTCATGTCATTCATCCACCGCCATTACCTCATGTTTCAGCATGATTTTCACACCCTGATCTGTTTCACCTGTCCCTGTGATTGTCTAAACTCCCCTCCAGGTGTCGCCCATCTTCCCCATTATCCCTTGTGTATTTATACCGGTGTTCTCTGTTTGTGAGTTACCAGGTAGTCTTGTTTGTCAAGTCAACCAACGTTTCTCTCAGCTTCTGCTTTTTCCCCCAGTCTCTCTTTTTTTGCCTGTCCTGTCTGTGAGCCTGTCTGCCCGACTACTCTGCCTGTCTTGACCCTGAGCCTGCCTGTCGTCCTGTACCTTTGCCCCATCACTGGATTACCGACCTCTAACTGACCTGACCCTGAGCCTGTCTGCCACCCTGTACCTTTGCCCCTATACTCTAGATTAGCGACCCCTGCCTGCCTTCACCTGCTGTTGCCTGCCCCTATTGCTATAATAAACATTGTTATTTCGACAGTCGGCATCTGGGTCTTACCTTGATTCCAGATAATGATAATGCATGGCCTCATGTCACAAGGATCTGTACACAACTCCTGGATATTGAAAATGTCCCAGTTCTTTTATGTCCTGCATACCGGAATACTTTAGAGCATGTTTGGGATGCTCTGGATCAATTGAGTTCCAGTTGCAGCCAATATCCAGCAACTTTGCACAGCCACTGAATTTCACAGGCCATAATCAACAGCCTGATGACCTCTGTGAAGGAGATGTGACACGCTGCATGAGGAAAATGGTGGTGAAACCAGATACTGACTGGTTTTCTGATCCACGCACCTACCTTTATTTTAAAAGGTATCTGTGACCAACGGATGATGCACATCTGTAATCCCAGTCATGTGAAATCCATAGATTAAGGCCTAATGAATTTATTTCAATTGACTGATTTCCTAAAATGAACTATAACTCAGTAAAATCTTTGAAATGGTTGCATGTTGAGTTTATATCTTATTCATGACACTTTATATGACACTGTTTCTATCTTATATTCATTATAATTAACTTACTGTTTTCATATATGTTTACACTGATTGCACTGAAATAAATGTTATGTGTTCTAAATCCTTTTACATGTAACAGACTTGTATAAAATTGTGTCCCAGTCAACTGCATGGTGTACACATACACCAGGGATAATACAACAAAATAAGCTTTCCACAGAATTCTGCAGATTGTCAACAGTAAATTTCTGCAGAAAATAGAAACAATTCCAGAGGTTTCTGTTTGGGCCTAGCTATAGCGTTTTGTATGTATACATATTTGAGATGCCATAACATGTCCTTGTGCTGAGAGCACTCATAGAGGCCTTCCTGTCAGACAAACACAATGACTCAGCAGGTCTCAATGAGTGCGTGAAGGAGTGTATGTGTGGGTGTATGTGTCACCCCCTGATCTGTTTCACCTGTCATTGTGCTTGTCTCCAACCCCTCTAGGTGTCACCCATCTTTCGCATTATCCCGTGGGTATGTATACCTGTGTTTTCTGTCTCTGTGCCAGTTCGTCTTGTTTTTTCAAGTCAACCAGCGTGTTACTCCGTGCTCCTGCTTTTTCAGTTTCTCTGTTTTGCTTAGTCCTCCTGGTTTTGACCCTTGCCTGCCTTGACTCTGAACCCGTCTGCCTGACCATACTGCCTGCCCTGACCTCGAGCCTGCCTGCCACTCTGTACCTCCTGGACTCTGACCTTGTTATGATCTTTTGCCTGTCCACGACCATTCTCTTGCCTGCCCCTTGGATTATAATACATATCAGAGACTCAAACCATCTGTCTCCCATGTCTGCATCTGGGTCTCACCCTGTGCCCTTATAGTATGGTTGTATGTGAGCACTGAGTAGAGATGCAGAGGTAGAGAAGAGGTAGACAAAGTGAAGGTAAGTGGAGCAGACACCAGCCCTCTGTTCAGTGATTGTGTGAAACTAAAGGAGCTCTTCTCTGTCTGAGAGCACACTGGGGTCTCCTTCAACACCTACGTTCTCTAATACACTCTCTCTCTGTTTATAACATCCCTCCTTCATCTCCTCTATCTCTCTCTCGCTCTCCTATTCTCCTTCTCTCTTATTCTCTCTCTCTCCTATTCTCCTTCTCTCTCTCAGCCAATCACCTCACTCTGACAGGTCGTCATGGACGATGTCACTGCGTCATGCGGAGCTCCACCACAGACAGAGGGAAGTGGTGAAGAGTGTAGAAACCTCTCTGTCTCTATCACTCTCTCTTTCACCTCCCTCCAATCTCTATCCCTTTCTCCTTGTTGCTGATGGTTGCTAGCTCCTACCTTCTCAATGTTTCTCCTATCGGATTGTCTCTATGGACAAATCTCTTTTCAACTTTTACTCCCCAAATCCCTCCTTCCTCTTTCCCTCCCTCCCTTTCTTTCTCCTTCTCCTTCCCCCACCCTCTTCTCCTCTCTGTCACACCCTTGCGTGTCATGCGAGCCCTTATCCCTGTCACCTGTGATTGGCTGGCTAAGTGGGAGTCAGCTGCGCTCCTGCTTCCTCGTTCCAGGGATTTCTCTCCATTTCATGCTCGTCACTCAGGGAGCGAAGGAACTGTCACTAGGGCAACGGGATAAACGAATGAGGAGAAGGGAGAGTAGTGGAGTGCGGGTGACACGCTCATGACCTTATAACACTTACAGTTGAAGTTGGAAGTTCACATACACCTTAGCCAAATTAATTTAAACTCCGTTTTTCAAAATTCCTAATATTTAATCCTAGTAAAAGCTTCCTGCCTTAGGTCAGTTAGGATCACCACTTTATTTTAAAAATTTGAAATGTCAGAATAATTAGAGAGAATGAATTATTTCAGCTTGATTTCTTTCATCACATTCCCAGTGGGCCAGAAGTTTACATACACTCAATTAGTATCTGGTAGCATTGCCTTTAAATTGTTTAACTTGGGTCAAACATTTCGGGTAGCTTTCAATACGCTTCCCACGATAAGTCGGGTGAATTTTGGCCCATTCCTCCTGACAGAGCTGGTGTAACTGAGTCAGGTTTGTAGGCCTCCATGCTCGCACACACTTTTTTCAGTTCTGCCCACAAATTTTCTATAGGATTGAGGTCAGGGATTTGTGATGGCCACTCTAATACCTTGACTGGCCTTAAGCCATTATGTCACAACTTTGGAAGACCCATTTGTGACCAAGCTTTAACTTCCTGACTGATGTCTTGAGATGCTGCTACAATATATCCACATAATCTTCCCGCCTCATGATGCCATCTATTTTGTGAAGTGCACCAGTCCCTCCTGCAGCAAAGCACCCCCACAACATGATCCTGCCAACCCGTGCTTCACGGTTGGGATGGTGTTCTTCGGCTTGCAAGCCTCCCCCTTTCCTCCAAACATAACGATGGTCATTATGGCCAAACAGTTCAATTTTTTGCTTCATCAGACCAGAGGACATTTCTCCAAAAGGTATGATCTTTGTCCCCATGTGCAGTTGCAGATCGTAGTCTGGCTTTTTTATGGCGGTTTTGGAGCAGTGCCTTCTTCCTTGCTGAGCGGCCTTTCAAGTTATATCGACATAGGACTCATTTTACTGTTGATGTAGATACTTTTGTGCCTGTTTCCTCCAGCATCTTCACAAGGTCCTTTGCGAATCCGGGATTGATTTGCACTTTTCGCACCAAAGTATGTTCATCTCTAGGAGACAGAAGGTTCTAAGGCCATGAGATAATTTCCCGTAATTTTCCAAGCTGTTTAAAGGCACAGTCAACTTAATGTATTTAAACTTCTGACCCACTGGAATTGTGATACAGTGAAATAATCTGTCTGTAAACAATTGTTGGAAAATGTGTCATGCACAAAGTAGATATCCTAACCGACCTGCCAAAACTATACTTTGTTAAAAATAAATTTGTGGAGTGGTTGAAAAACAAGTTTTAATGACTCCAATGTAAGTGTATGTAAACGTCTTACTTTAACTGTAGCTTCTAACTCACTCCTGTGGCAGACACTCTCTCTTCTTTCTGTCCTCATTTCTCTCACTTTCTTTCTCATTGTCTATCTCTCCCTTTATGTCACCCTCTATCTTCCACTGGTGGTTCACATGTCAACTTGTGGCAGCTCTTAGGGGGTCAGAGGTTGGTCATATCTGGGAGCCGTGGCTAAACTGCAGACCTTCTGAGTTGGATGGGCTCCACCCGGGCCTAGAGGCCCAGTGCTCCTTTTCTGGTTAGGCCACTGGTGACTGTAAAGTCATAGAGGGAAAGGGACCTGAAGGGAGGGGAGGAGGGGGACTGCTATCACAGTCCAATCATAATAATAGCAGGCTTTCGACTGTGACAAGGGATACTGTCCATCCTTTGGCTGAAAACTCTATCCTCACACAGCACATTCCCGGCCCAGCGACCCTCCGGTATCAAGTGTAGTAAAAGCTAGTTGTCGATGGGAGAGTGACACTTTGATGAGCAGAGCAATTCATAGTGATCTATAGAGGTCTGGAGATGGAGGGATAGAAAGACTGATAGATTGAATGATAGATGGGACTACAATCAGGTATGAAGGTAAGACCCAGATGCAGACAACATCAAATTAACAATGGTTTAATAATCCAACAGGGGCAGGCAATAGACAGGTCAGCAAACCAGAGGTGGGGCAACGGTACCGGATGTTAGGCAGGCTCAGGGTAGGCAGACGTCAATAATCCAGAGGTGAGGAAAAGGTTCAGGGCGACAGGCTTGACAAACTGGCCACAGACAAACAGAGAACACAGGTATAAATACACATGGGAAGATGGGCGACACCTGGAGGGGGTGAATACAATCTCGAAGACAGGTGAAACAGATCAGGGTGTGACAATTTCAGCTTTTACTACATGCAGGGGTGGTGTGTTTGGGTGAGGGGCTGCAGATGTAGTGCTTTTGTCTTGTGCGACTGTAGATCTCTCTCTGTGTGTGTGTGTACAGTGCCTTGCGAAACTATTCGGCCCCCTTGAAATTTGCGACCTTTTGCCACATTTCAGGCTTCAAACATAAAGATATAAAACTGTATTTTTTTGTGAAGAATCCACAAGAAGTGGGACACAATCATGAAGTGGAACGACATTTATTGGATATTTCAAACTTTTTTAACAAATCAAAAACTGAAAAATTGGGCGTGCAAAATTATTCAGCCCCCTTAAGTTAATACTTTGTAGCACCACCTTTTGCTGCGATTACAGCTGTAAGTCGCTTGGGGTATGTCTCTATCAGTTTTGCACATCGAGAGACTGACATTTTTTCCAATTCCTCCTTGCAAACAGCTCGAGCTCAGTGAGGTTGGATGGAGAGCATTTGTGAACAGCAGTTTTCAGTTCTTTCCACAGATTCTCGATTGGATTCAGGTCTGGACTTTGACTTGGCCATTCTAACACCTGGATATGTTTATTTTTGAACCATTCCATTGTAGATTTTGCTTTATGTTTTGGATCATTGTCTTGTTGGAAGACAAATCTCTGTCCCAGTCTCAGGTCTTTTGCAGACTCCATCAGGTTTTCTTCCAGAATGGTCCTGTATTTGGCTCCATCCATCTTCCCATCAATTTTAACCATCTTCCCTGTCCCTGCTGAAGAAAAGCAGGGCCAAACCATGATGCTGCCACTACCATGTTTGACAGTGGGGATGGTGTGTTCAGGTGATGAGCTGTGTTGCTTTTACGCCAAACATAACATTGTGCATTGTTGCCAAAAAGTTACATTTTGGTTTCATCTGACCAAAGCACCTTCTTCCACATGTTTGGTGTGTCTCCCAGGTGGCTTGTGGCAAACTTTAAACAACACTTTTTATGGATATCTTTAAGAAATGGCTTTATTCTTGCCACTCTTCCATAAAGGCCAGATTTGTGCAATATACGACTGATTGTTGTCCTATGGACAGAGTCTCCCAGCTCAGCTGTAGATCTCTGCAGTTCATCCAGAGCTGCATCTCTGATCAGTCTTCTCCTTGTATGAGCTGAAAGTTTAGAGGTACGGCCAGGTCTTGGTAGATTTGCAGTGGTCTGATACTCCTTCCATTTCAATATTATCGCTTGCACAGTGCTCCTTGGGATGTTTAAAGCTTGGTAAATCTTTTTGTATCCAAATCCGGCTTTAAACTTCTTCACAACAGTATCTCGGACCTGCCTGGTGTGTTCCTTGTTCTTCATGATGCTCTCTGCGCTTTTAATGGACCTCTGAGACTATCACAGTGCAGGTGCATTTATACGGAGACTTGATTACACACAGGTGGATTGTATTTATCATCATTAGTCATTTAGGTCAACATTGGATCATTCAGAGATCCTCACTGAACTTCTGGAGAGAGTTTGCTGCACTGAAAGTAAAGGGGCTGAATAATTTTGCACGCCCAATTTTTCAGTTTTTGATTTGTTAAAAAAGTTTGAAATATCCAATAAATGTCGTTCCACTTCATGATTGTGTCCCACTTGTTGATTCTTCACAAAAAAATACAGTTTTATATCTTTATGTTTGAAGCCTGAAATGTGGCAAAAGGTTTCGCAAAGTTCAAGGGGGCCGAATACTTTCGCAAGGCACTGTATATATATATATTTATATACATACAGTGGGGCAAAAAAGTATTTAGTCAGCCACCAATTCTGCAAGTTCTCCCAATTAAAAAGATGAGAGAGGCCTGTAATTTTCATCACAGGTACACTTCAACTATGACAGACAAAATGAGAAAAAAAATCCAGAAAATCACATTCTAGGATTTTTAATGAACTTATTTGCAAATTATGGTGGAAAATAAGTATTTGGTCACCTACAAACAAGCAAGATTTCTGGCTCTCAGAGACCTGTATCTTCTTCTTTAAGAGGTTCCTCTGTCCTCCACTCGTTACCTGTATTAATAGAAACTGTTTGAACTTGTTATCAGTATAAAAGACACCTGTCCACAACCTCAAACAGTCACACTCCAAACTCCACTATCACCAAGACCAAAGAGCTGTCAAAGGACACCAGAAACAAAATTGTAGACCTGCACCAGGCTGGGAAGACTGAATCTGCAATAGGTAAGCAGCTTGGTTTGAAGAAATCAACTGTGGGTGCAATTATTAAGGAATGGAAGACATACAAGACCACTGATAATCTCCCTTGATCTGGGGCTCCACGCAAGATCTCACCCCGTGGGGTCAAAATGATCACAAGAATGGGGAGCAAAAATCCCAGAACCACACGGGGGGACCTAGTGAATGACCTGCAGAGAGCTGGGACGAAAGTAACAAAGCCTACCATCAGTAACACAATACGCCGCCAGGGACTCATATCCTGCAGTGCCAGACGTGTCCCCCTGCTTAAGCCAGTACATGTCCAGGCCCGTCTGAAGTTTGCTAGAGAGCATTTGGATGATCCAGAAGAAGATTGGGAGAATGTCATATGGTCAGATGAAACCAAAATATAACTTTTTGGTAAAAACTCAACTCGTCGTGTTTGGAGGACAAAGAATGCTGAGTTGCATCCAAAGAACCCCATACCTACTGTGAAGCATGGGGGTGGAAAAATCATGCTTTGGGGCTGTTTTTATGCAAAGGGACCAGGACGACTGATCCGTGTAAAGGAAAGAATGAATGGGGCCATGTATCGTGAGATTTTGAGTGAAAACCTGCTTCCATCAGCAAGGGCATTGAAGATGAAACGTGGCTGGGTCTTTCAGCATGACAATGATCCCAAACACACCGCCTGGGCAACGAAGGAGTGGCTTCGTAAGAAGCAATTCAAGGTCCTGGAGTGGCCTTGCCAGTCTCCAGATCTCAACCCCATAGAAAATCTTTGGAGGGAGTTGAAAGTATGTGTTACCCAGCAACAGCCCCAAAACAACACTGATCTAGAGGAGATCTGCATGGAGGAATGGGCCAAAATACCAGCAACAGTGTGTGAAAACCTCGTGAAGACTTACAGAAAACGTTTGACCTCTGTCATTGCCAACAAAGGGTATATAACAAAGTATTGAGATAAACTTTTGTTATTGACCAAATACTTATTTTCCACCATAATTTGCAAATAAATTAAACAATGTGATTTTCTCGATTTTCTTTCTCATTTTGTCTGTCATAGTTGAAGTGTACCTGTGATGAAAATTACAGGCCTCTCTCATCTTTTTAAGTGGGAGAACTTGCACAATTGGTGGCTACCTATCTACTTTTTTGCCCCACTGTATATACACACACACAGTTGAAGTCGGAAGTTTACATAGACTTAAGTTGGAGTCATTAAAACTAGTTTTTCAACCACTCCACAAATGTCTTGTTAACAAACTATAGTTTTGGCACGTCGGTTAGGACATCTACTTTGTGCATGACACAATATATTTTTCAAACAAATGCTTACAGACTGATTATTTCACTTATAATTCACTGTATTACAATTCCAGTGGATCAGAAGTTTACATACGCTAAATTGACTGTGCCTTTCAACTGCTTTGAAAATTCCAGAAAATTATGTCATGGCTTTAGAAGCTTCTGATAGGCTAATTGACATAATTTGAGTCAATTGGAGGTGTACCTGTGGATGTATTTCAAGGCCTAACTTCAAACTCAATGTCTCTTTGCTTGACATCATGGGAAAATCAAAATAAATCAGCCAAGACCTTAGAAAAATAATTGTAGACCTCCACAAGTCTGGTTCATTCTTGGGAGCAATTTCCAAATGCCTGAACGTACCATGTTCATCTGTACAAACAATAGTATGCAAGTATAAACATCATGGGACCACGCAGCCGTCAAACTGCTCAGGAAGGAGACGCGTTCTGTCTCCTAGAGATGAACGTACTTTGGTGTGAAAAGTGCAAATCAATCCCAGAACAACAGCAAAGGATCTTGTGAAGATGCTGGAGGAAACCGATACAAAATTATCTATATCCACAGTGAAACGAGTCCTATATATACATAAGCTGAAAGGCCGCTCAGCAAGGAAGTAGCCACTGCTCCAAAACTGCCATAAAAAAGTCAGACTACGGTCTGCAACTGCACATGGGGACAAAGATCATACTTTTTGGAGAAATGTCCTCTGGTCTGGTGAAACAAAAATTGAACTGTTTGACCCTAATGACCATCGTTATGTATAGAGGAAAAAGGGGAGGCTTGCAAGCTGAAAAACATCATCCGAACCTTGAAGCATGAGGGCGGCAGCATCATGTTGTGGGGGTGCTTTGCTACAGGAGGGACTGGTGCACTTCACAAAATAAATGGCATCATAAACCAGGAAAATTATGTGGATATATTGAAGAAACATCTTAAGACATCAGTCAGGAAGTTAAAAGCTTGGGTTTTCCATGGACAATGACCCCAAGTATGCTTCCAAAGTTGTGGCAAAATGGCTTAAGGACAACAAAGTCAAGGTATTGGAGGGGCCATCACAAAGCCCTGACCTCAATCCTATAGAACATTTGTGGGCAGAACTGAAAAAGTGTGTGGGAGCAAGGAGGCCTACAAACCTGACTCAGTTACACCAGCTCTTTCAGTAGGAATGGGCCAATATTCACCCAACTTATTGTGGGAAGCTTGTGGAAGGCTACGTAAAACGTTTGACCCAAGAATAAAAATTGAAAGGCAATGCTACCAAATCCTAATTGAGTGTATGTAAACTTCTGACCCACTGGGAATGTGATGAAAGAAATAAAAAGCTGAAATTAATCATTCTCTCTACTATTATTCTGACATTTCATATTCTTAAAATAAAGTGATGATCCTAACTGACGTAAGACAGGGAATTTTTACTAGGATTAAATGTCAGGAATTGTGAAACTGAGTTTGAATGAATTTGGCTAAGGTGTATGTAAACGTCCGACTTCAACTGTATGTGTATATTTTTTAAGTGTGTGTGAGGCCTAAGTTATTCAGTGGTTTGATTAAACAGTGCTGTGCATCTTCTAGGATGGGGGCTATGTGACATATATAGGTGTAATACATGTGTGTGTTTGTGTGGGTTTGGACCTCCCACTATGAAGAATAGTATTTTGGATCACTGTGACAAGAAGAGGTACTAATGGAAGCTACGGTGAAGAAAGACCTGAGGTACTGTAAATGTGATGGATACTTGACTGAGCTATGAATGACACCTGAGGGGTTGAGTGGGTGAAAGCCTTCATGTGGGTTGTAGTACGGCTGTTACAGCGACATAGGCTGAAGTCATTCTTACTCTAATGCCTACAGGCTTCTACACTATATATACAAAAGTATGTGGACGTGTTATGATTATTATGAATAATGACTAAATGATGTATACATTTAACGTAGAATTATAACTAACATAATTCTACCCTGTCTTTCTATAATGATAAATAATGTCTGTTCATTAGGAAGGGGTTATGTAGCACAGACCTAGGAAGAAAGGAATGTATGTGTTTGTCGAAAGAGAACGAAGAGGGTCATTAACCTATGTTTGAACCGACCTGGCTGTAACTCTGGGGAGATTAGATAAGACAGGGAGAGCCCCTCCAGAGCTCTCGTATCTGGGGGAGACTGGAACTGTCAGCTGAGTGGTAATAAACTGTGGTGAGACTCATGAGAAAATCCCTATGTTGGTGTGTATGTATGTGTGTAGGGTAAGAGAAAGTTATAAAAGGAATGTCTTTGTATATGTACAGCAGCGCTCTCGTAAATAAACCTTACTGACTATTGTAAACTGGCCTCTGTATATTTCATTTCAATAAGAACCTTACCAATTCTTAGTAATAGACAGAGTAATTTAAGTGAAGTTCAGTTTATGAACATTGAGAACAAAATTCTCATAACAGGACGCCCCTTCAAATTAGCGTTGCTGAAAGGTGTAAAAAATTTAGCAAAAGGCCATGCAATCTCCATATACTAACATTGGGAGTGGAAGAACTCAGTGACTTTCAACGTGGCACTGTCATAGGATGCCACCATTCCAACAAGTCAGTTTGTCAAATTCCTGCCCTGCTAGAGCTGCTCTGGGTCAACTGTAAGTGCCATTATTGTGAAGTGGAAATGTCTAGGAGCAACAACGGCTTAGCCACGAAGTGGTAGGCCACACAAGCTCACAGAACGGGAGCACCGAGTGCTGAAGTGTTTAGCACATAAAAATCATCTGTCCTTGGTTGCAACACTCACTATCGAGTTCCAAACTGCCTCTAGAATCAAGGTCAGCACAGTAACTGTTTGTCGGGAGCTTCATGAAATGGGTTTCCATGTCTGAGCAGCCGCACACATGCTAAATATCACCATGCACCAAGCCAAGCGTCGGACGGAGTGGTGTAAAGTCGCCATTGGACTGTGAATCAGTGGAAACGCATTCCCTGGAGTGATGAATCACGCTTCACCATCTGCCAGTCCGACGAACTAATCTAGGTTTGACGGATGCCAGGAAACCCGAATGCATAATGTCAACTGTAAAATCTTAACGCTATAGCATACAATTACATTTTAGATTATTCTGTAGTTCCAATTTTGTGGCAACAGTTTGGGGAAGGTCCTTTCCTGTTTTGGCACAACAATGATCCCATGCACAAAGTGAGGTCCATACAGAACTGGTTTGTCAAGATCGGTGTGCAAGAACTTGACTGGCCTGCACAGAACCCTGACCTCAACCACATCGGACACCTTTTGAGATGAATTGGAAAGCCGATTCCAGGCCTAATTGCCCGACCTCACTAATGCTCTTGTGGCTGAATGGACGCAAATCCACGCAGCAATGTTCCAACCTCTAGTGGGAAGCCTTCCCAGAAGAGTGGAGGCTGTTATAGCAGCAAAGAGGGGACCAACTCCACAATAATGCCCATGACTTTGGAATAAGATGTTCGATGAGCAGGTGTCCACATACTTTTGGTCATGAAGTGTGTCTATACAATAGGAGGAGATTGGCATCTTTCCATCCCTTTCTCGCTGACTCACTCTCTCTTTGTCCTTGTTAAATATCTTCATTATTTTTTCTTCATATTTTCCTTTGATCCCCTTTCTCTTTTTTCTGGCTCTGTAGTTTTATTGTTATTTATTCCCCCCTATCCACCTCCACTGATATGTTATTTATTGTCTTTCTCCTGTGATTGACAGTTGTGCTAGAGGGGTCACAGTGGATGGCTCTGTTTGTGTGAAATAACATCATAATCCTTTTTAAGTTCCCTCATCCAATAACCGATTTCTGAAATTTGGAAACAAACTTGCGAAATCCGTTAGATTTGACCCAAAGCATCAATGTTATGAAAGATAAACATTTAACTTCTGGCCTTTGGGATACAATTCTTTTCTGTTGTGTGTGTGTGTGTGTGTGTGTGCACGCTCACTAACCCCAAAAAAAGCCATTGATGAAAGAATTGAGCCACAGAAATAAATGATTTCATCCCAAAGCTCCCAGGAATACTGCAAGCTTCCAATTTGACCAGACACAAGGAGAATGCAGTGAGCATTATGACCAGAGAAGGACAGAAGTTAAGACAATGTCATCGCTATAATCCAAGATAAGATTAACAGGTTACATAATCTCCCATTGTTTGTTCCATTGTGAGTAATGTCTGCCATTGATACACTCACAAACTCTAGACGTACATGTCCCTGGATAGACGGAGCAACGGTTAGAGAGAAAGATGAGAGGGAGAGTAGAGGTTGTATGGCCACAAGTACACACACACACACACGCACACGCACACGCACACGCACAGGCACAGGCACACGCACACGCACACGCACACACACACACACACACACACACACACACACAGATGTGCAAACATCAGCCAGGTATACACTCAAGATCCACTGGGAAATTCAAAATCTGTCCAGGTAAGCAGGATGTTGGGAGACAACTTCAAAACCGGCCAATAGGGGAAACTGTGAATTAGCATCACGTAGGTTTGGAATTTGCTAGGGCATTGTGGATGGGGATGGTGGATGGGCGTAAACTACGAGTTCCGGCTCTGAGGGTCCTGTGTTCAATCTCAGCACTAGACACCAGTTTTTTCTTTGATTTGTTTTGACCCTATCCCAAACTTTAACCCTCGTGTGGTGGAGGAGATATTCGTGGGCTATACTCAGCCTTCTATCAGTGTAGTAAGTTGGTTGTCTGTTGATATCTGTCTAGTGGTGTGGGGGGGCTGTGCTTTAGCAAAGTGGGTGGGGTTTCTAGCCACCATGCTTCTACATCTACATTGCTTGCTGTTTGGGGTTTTAGGCTGGGTTTCTGTATAGCACTTTCTGACATTTGCTGATGTAAAAAGGGCTTTATAAATACATTTGATTGATTGAACTTAACAATTGGCAATGAAAACCTAAACTTAACTGTTAACATTTGATGTTTCTGAATTCTGCATTGAGACTGTGAGAGCTTGTTGGCACACATACACACAACATCCTTTCTCTCCTTTGTCTATGTCCTCTCTCTCTCATCTATTGAGTATATCAGTACATGAGGCCTTACTTTGGATTTATTTTTTGGACGCACGCACGCACGCACGCACGCACGCACGCGCACACACACACACACACACACACACACACACACACACACACACACACACACACACATTCCCTGGAGAGGAGAAAGGACCTGGTTTGCTTTCAGTAGCGTGTCAGTGTGTGTCACAGTGAAAAAGCGGTCCGGCCTGCGGAAGGCTGTAAAAGTGTCAACAGAGTGATGTGGCTGAGGGGGTCATTGTCAGGGTAACCAGGGGTGATTTAGGGCCATGAGGTAGGACCTGTGGTTAAGATACAGGACCAGAAAGTGGAAACAAACAGTGTTCATCATCTAATGCAATGAGTGGCAATACACAGTATCGTAGAGGTCAAAATAACTGGCTGCACCTGTACACACATCTTAGCATAACACCACTTATTTTTGTTGCCATAGCACTATATTATCAGCCATTATCAGCCAATGGTGCTAGAGAATGTTATATTACAGTCATAATGAAACTGTGCAAAACTACAATGTGATCACACATTGCTGTTTTCTCAACCCACTCATACATTTGTTTCAGGTCAGCTCCTCGTTTTTTTAAATATATCTGTTGAGAGATTGAGTGTTCGCTCGGGTCCTTGGGGACGAGGGGTCGAGTTATCAAACGAGTTCCCGCACAGTGGGGTGCCAACACACACCCCAACAAAATGGCTAAAAATATAAGTGTGATGTTTCACTGCAACTTAGACAAGCTCTAATTGGGCGGCTGGTTTTAGGTGTGTGAGAGTGTGTCATGTAGGGCTGAGAATTGCCAGAGAGCTCACAATGCGATATTATTACCATACCACCATACCTCTCCCTGTTCACTCTCCTTTCTTCACCCTCCTCTCTCTCCCTGTTCACTCTCCTTTCTTCACCATCCTCTCTCTCCCTGTTCACTCTCCTTTCTTCACCCTCCTCTCTCTCCCTGTTCAAATCAAATCAAATCAAATCACATTTATTTATATAGCCCTTCGTACATCAGCTGATATCTCAAAGTGCTGTACAGAAACCCAGCCTAAAACCCCAAACAGCAAACAATGCAGGTGTAAAAGCACGGTGGCTAGGAAAAACTCCCTAGAAAGGCCAAAACCTAGGAAGAAACCTAGAGAGGAACCGGGCTATGTGGGGTGGCCAGTCCTCTTCTGGCTGTGCCGGGTAGAGATTATAACAGAACATGACCAAGATGTTCAAATGTTCATAAATGACCAGCATGGTCGAATAATAATAAGGCAGAACAGTTGAAACTGGAGCAGCAGCACAGTCAGGTGGACTGGGGACAGCAAGGAGCCTTCATGTCAGGTAGTCCTGGGGCACGGTCCTAGGGCTCAGGTCAGTTGAAACTGGAGCAGGAGCATGGCCAGGTGGACTGGGGACAGCAAGGAGTCCTCATGTCAGGTAGTCCTGGGACATGGTCCTAGGGCTCAGGTCCTCCGAGAGAAGAAAGAAAGAGAGAAGGAGAGAATTAGAGAACGCACACTTAGATTCACACAGGACACCGAATAGGACAGGAGAAGTACTCCAGATATAACAAACTGACCCTAGCCCCCGACACATAAACTACTGCAGCATAAATACTGGAGGCTGAGACAATATGTTCACTCTCCTTTCTTCACCCTCCTCTCTCCCTGTTCACTCTCCTTTCTTCACCCTCCTCTCTCTCCCTGTTCACTCTCCTTTCTTCACTCTCCTCTCTCTCCCTGTCCAGTCTCCTTTCTTCACCCTCCTCTCTCTCCCTGTTCACTCTCCTTTCTTCACTCTCCTCTCTCTCCCTGTTCACTCTCCTTTCTTCACCCTCCTCTCTCTCCCTCTTCAGTCTCCTTTCTTCACTCTCCCTCTTTCACTGATTGTCATTAAGTGATTTACACCTATCATGTCAGGTTTAACACACAACCTCCCTCCCTGATTGACACACCCCTCTCCTCTCTCTCCCACTCAGGCTTTTTACTCCTCCGTTCAGCCCCTTATCATGCTTTGCAGCATATCCAGGATCCCTTATAGATCAAACAGACAGAACGTGACTGACCTATTATGACCTAGCAGTAGCCTTCAGGAGCATGTCTCAATAGAATGGCTCCCTCTCCTTTTCTTCTCTCCTTCATCTGGACATAGAAATATAGAAAGACAAGAATAGAATAGGTGAGAAACTCTCATCAGTTTGAACAAATGTTGAGACAAGTAGAAAACCCCATTTCCACCTCATTTATGTCATCAGCCGGCACCAGTGACAGGTCACAATCTATCCCCCGCTCCGTACCAAGGTCACTCCGCCTCCTCTGGACGACCTTCCGGCTCCCACCTGTACGGCCCAGAATACCAGCTCTGACACAAACCTTCATACCAGCTCTAAAAGGGCAGAAATACCAATAAATCAGTCTAAACTCCTATCCACTCTCCACCTTTACAGATCTGACAGTGGGTGGCCTCTGACCACCATGTTTAATTTGTTTCCCAGGTGTTTCCTTTAGCTGTGGGTGGTGAAAGATGTGGCTGCTAGCGCTAGTCAGGTATTATGAGAGGAAGGGGCTGACTGGTTAGTGATGGGAACTGGTATTGGTCAGCAGGGAAGGTTAGTTCTTGGGTCTTGGACTAAAACTGGTAGTTTCAAAAGCTGGTAGTGTTACGGCTCTTGTTTGTGGAATGACCGGACCAAGGTGCAGAGTGGTGTGCATACATCGTTCCATTTAATGATGACACCAAAAGCAAAATAACAACGACAAAAGCGAAAGCCACAGTTCTGTAAGGCAAACATAAACTATACAGAAAACAAGATCCCACAAAACCCAAAAGGAAAATCACAACCTATATATGATCCCCAATTAGAGACAACGATAGACAGCTGCCTCTGATTGGGGCCCATACTCAGCCAAAAACACTAAGAAATGGAAAACAGATTTTCCCACACGAGTCACATCCTGACCTAACCAAACATAGAGAATAATAAGGATCTCTAAGGTCAGGGCGTGACAAGTAGTGGTTGGACAATGCAAACATCACACAGTGCATTCCTATTTTCATATCATGCAAAGAAGCATAGGTTGGCACAAAATGGGAGTATATTGACCGACACTGTGCGATACTGATGTATCTTCAACTGGAGATCAGTTGGGAATCAAAACCACAAAGGTATTACCATATCAAGTGCATTGAGGAAACCTGACCACTTTTGGGAGGGATGTGTGTGTAGAAACATTCTGCCTGTTGACTTGAAAGAGAAAACCGTGGTAATGGGGCAGAGCTTTATATTCATAGATTTAACTGACACAGATGCACTGAGGGTCCAGGACTGGTCACATACAAACATCTGGAGCCTGATGAAGGCTAATCTTTGAGTCTCAGACACACATACACACACATAGTCACTGACCCTGTAAACCTCGCTGGTAATCACAGGACAGAACTTGTGGGCCTATCAGCCATTCCCATTGAAACCAGGTTAACAGACATTAGAAAAACCACATTCGGTTTCTATATACACGTGTAGATTGAAATGATTGACAGCTTCCATAGAAACGGTAATAATGTCACAGACTATGTTGTCTGCCATGTCATAAGGTGAATGCACCAATTTGCACCAATTTGTAAGTCGCTCTGGATAAGAGCGTCTGCTAAATGACTTAAATGTAAAATGTAAATGCCACAGCGGGGAACTTTAATGTCAACCTAAACATGTCAACCTAAACATGTGTGTCTATATGGGACAGGCTGTTTATGGAACTCCATGAATCTTAACGAACTTATAGCTAGCTACCTCTGACAACGTCAGCTCCAACTACCATCACACTCATCGTCTACTTTTAGCCTGCCAAAGGTGGGTTGTGAATCGCTGGTTATAAATTGTGCCAAAGCGAGGTGTTTTTTTTCACCCCCACTTGAATGGGTGTGTGCATGTGTGCGTGTGTATGTGAAATATCTCTCTGACACAAAGACACACACACATTGTACTTTGCTGAGTATGAAGAGAGAGAGAGAGAGAGAGAGAGAGAGAGAGAGAGAGAGAGAGAGAGAGAGAGAGAGAGAGAGAGAGAGAGAGAGAGAGAGAGAGAGAGAGAGAGAGAGAGAGAGAGGGTGGGGAGCGGTGCAGCTTGTAAATTGACACTGACGGACGCACAAGCGCTTGCACGCATGCACACCCAAGCAAACAAGCAAATACGCACACACTAACACACACATATATATACACACAAACACAGGATCAGTGTGTGTTTTTCCACGTCTCCCTCTTCTCCTGCGTACTGAGGTCTTTGTTGTTCTTGACAGATGGTGATAATCAGTATTGTCTGTGGAAGACAGAGGTCGGACCATTTATTACCCATACAGCACACGTCAACAACGCCCAAACACCAAACCTTACCCTGTGTGTGTGTGTGTGTGTGTGTGTGTGTGTGTGTGTGTGTGTGTGTGTGTGTGTGTGTGTGTGTGTGTGTGTGTGTGTGTGTGTGTGTGTGTGTCCAGAAAATACAGCCAAATAAAGCCATCATATTCTGATATACTCAGTATATGAGCGGAGAGAGAGAGCATAGACAAAGGAGAGAAAGGATGGGTATATTAAAACAACAGAAGTCGTGTTCAAGCCTTGTCTGTTGAGTGTGTGTCCTCTGGGTAGCACTTCAGACTCAGAAACGTTTGAATGAAACATACTGTAGGCCTGCAGGCAGTTGGTTTTCATTTAGGCAACACAAGCTCCCTAAAATGGCATCACATGTCGTTACTTGTGTCATCGTTTTTGTCAGAGAACTGTGTCTATATATTCCCATAATAAATGTTTACATTAAATGGCACATTTTCTTGTGTATGCTTATGTAATAACCACAGGCTTTGATCCAATAACAACAGCATTCATTTCAGTGTCACAGATCCAATGAATGGCAAAAAAGAAACTGTGTGTGTGTTTGGGCGTGTGCACATGCAGTTGTGTGTTTGTGTGTGGACCGGCGAACAGACACTGCGATGCTTACCTGAGAAATGAGGTGTGGTGTGCTTGTTGTGTTTACTCACCCCTTCGTGTATTTGAAAGTTCAAAAAAAGGTGATAGAAGCATGTATTAAGTGAAGATGAAAGAGAGATCCATCATGTGAAGACATGTAAACAGTCTAAGGCCGCGACTTACCATCGAGAGACAATGGCTCGTAAAAGTGATGAATGTTCTAACAACACTCTGCCCTCTGACCTGCAAAAGACATGCTGCATCTTCCTGAGTCTCTCTGGAGAGCATGTGCTAATGAAACCTCAGAAATATCGGCCATAGATTTCCTGCAGTAGCATTATCAAACAGCATAGTTGATCTAGTGTTGAATACTTATCAGGGATGGGGGTTGGTTGTGGTCAAGGTTAGGGTCAGTTACAGTAGTAATGAGGTTGTCCGTTTGACCCCAGGGACTTGGCCTTCCGGTCCAACACCATGCAGTAGGGTTGTGTTGGTAAAATCACTAGGGAAGCCAAGCCACCCAGCAAAAAAAAACATATTACATCCTATACTCGGCCTTGTTTCATGGTAGAAAGTTGGTGGTTGAAGATATCCCTCTAGTGGTGGGGGCTGTGGTTTGGTATAGTGGGCGGCTTATATCTTGCCTTGTTGGCCCTGTCTGGGGGTATAGTCGGACGGGGCCACAGTGTCTCCCGACCCCTCCTTTCTCAGTCTCCAGTAATTATGCTGCAATAGTTTGTTGGGAGACTAGGGTCAGTCTGTTATATCTGGAGTATTTCTCCTATTTTATCTGGTGTCCTGTGTGAATTTAAGTATGCTCTCTCTAATTCTCTTACTCTTTTCTCAGAGGACCTGAGCCCAAGGACCATGCCTCAGGACTACCCGGTCTATGACTCCTTGCTGTCCCTAGTCCACCTGTTTGTGCTGCTGCTCCAGTTTCAACTGTTCTGCCTATGGCTATGGAACCCTGACCTGTTCACTGGACGTGCTACCTTGCTCCAGACCTGCTGTTTTCGACTCTCTCTCTCTACCGCACCTGCTGTCTCTAATTCTGAATGATAGGCTATGAAAAGCCAACTGATATCTACTCTTGAAGTGCTGACCTGTTGCACCCTCTACAACCACTGTGATTATTATTATTTGACCCTGCTGGTCATCTATGAATGTTTGAACATATTGGCCATGTACTGTTATAATCTCCACCCGGCACAGCCAGAAGAGGACTGGCCACCCCTCAGAGCCTGGTTCCTCTTGTAAGGATCCGTTGCCAAGAGGGTAATCTACCTTAACAATCGGTCCTATTAGCCAAAGTACAAACAATTGATCATGTGTATCCTACCAACGGGACATTAAAAAGTGTAATATCTTATGTTTCACTGAGTCGTGGCTGAACGACGACATGAATAACATACAGCTGGCGGGATTGAAGCTTTTTCGGCAGGAAAGAACAGCAGCCTCTGGTAAGACAAGGGGTGGCGGTCTTTGTATATTTGTAAACAGCTGGTGCATGAAATCGAAAGAAGTCTTGAGGTTTTGCTCGCCGGAGGTAGAGTATCTCATGATAGGTTGTAGACCATATTTTCACCTGTATTTTCCATAGCTGTCTATCACCACAAACCGATGCTGGCACTAACACCGCACTCAATGAGCTGTATATGGCCATAAGCCTACAGGAAAACGCACATCCAGAGGTGGCGCTCCTAGTGGCCGGGGACTTTAATCCATGGAAACTCAAATCCGTTTTAATCCATTTCTACCAGCATGTTAAATGTGCATCCAGAAGGACAAAAACTCTAGACCCCCTATACTCCACACACAGAGACGCGTACAACGCTCTCACTCCATTTGACAAATCTGCCCATAATTCTATCCTCCTGACTCCTGCTTACAAGCTTAACACTAAAGCAGGAAGCACCAGTGACTCGGTCAATAAGAAAGTGGTCAGATGAAGCAGATGCTAAACTACAGAACTGTTTTTCTAGCACAGACTGGAATATGTTCCGGGAATCTTCCGATGGCATTGAGGAGTACACCACATCAGTCACTGGGTTTATAAATAAGTGCATTGATGACGTCGTTCCTAGAGTGAACGTACATACATACCCCAACCAGAAGCCACGCATTACAGGCAACATCCGCACTGAGCTAAAGGGTAGAGCCGCCTCTTTCAAGGAGCGGGACTCTAACCCGGAAGCTTATAAGAAATCCCGCTATGCCCTCCAAAGAACCATCAAACAGGCAAAGCGGCAATACATAACTAAGATTGAATCATACTACATCGGCTAATATGCTCGTTGGATGTGGCAGGGCTTACAAACTATTTAAGACTAGAAAGGGAAGCACAGCCACGAGATGCCCAGTGACACGAGCCTACCAGACGCGCTAAATTACTTTTATTCTCGCTAAGAGGCAAGGAACACTGAAGCATGCATAAGAGCACCAGCTGTTACAGATGACTGTGATCACACTTTTGTAATTGATGTGAGTAAGACCTTTAACCTGTTAGTCCTATAGGGGCAGTATTTCATTTTTGGATAAAAACACGTGCCCGTTTTAAGCGCAATATTTTGTCACGAAAAGATGCTCGACTATGCTTGGAATTGATAGCTTTGGAAAGAAGACACTCTGACATTTCCAGAACTGCAAAGATTTTCACTGTGAGTGCCTTAGAACAAAAGCTTCAGGCAAAACCAAGATGTTTGAGCAACCAGGAAATCAACAGGATTTCTGAAGGTACGTATTCCATGATCGCCTTATATGGCTGTGAATGCGACAGGAATGAACGGACACTTTCTAGCGTTTCCCCAAGGTGTCTGCAGCATTGTGACGTATTTGTAGGCATATCATTGGAAGATTGACCATAAGAGACTACAATTGCCAAGTGTCCCGCACGGTGTCTGCGTGAAGAGATATATGACAAAACACCTTGAGGATTGATTCAAACAACGTTTTCTATGTTTCAGTCGATATTATGGAGTTCATTCGGAAAAAAGTTTGACGTGTAGGTGACTGAATTTTCGGTTAGTTTCGGTAGCCAAATGCATAGTAACAAAACGGAACGATGTGTCCTACACAAGAATCTTTCAGGAAAACCGGACATCTGCTATGTAACTGAGAGTCTCCTCATTGAAACATCTGAAGTTCTTCAAAGGTAAATTATTTTATTTGATCCCTTTGCTGGTTTTTGTGAATATGTTGCGTGCTAAATGCTAACGCTAAATGCTAAGCTAGCTATCACCACTCTTACACAAATTATTGATTTTCTCTGGTTCTAAAGCATATTTTGAAAATCTGAGACGACAGGATTGTTAAGAAAATGATAAGCTTGAGAGCAGGCATATTTATTTCATTTCATTTGCGATTTTTAGAAATCGCTAACGTTGCGTTATGGTAATGAGCTTGAGGCTGTAGTCACGATCCCGCATGCGGGATGGGGCGGACTATTAAACAAGTCAACATTCACAAGGCCGCAGGGTCAGACGGATTACCAGGATGTGTACTCCGTGCATGCGCTGACCAACTGGCAAGTGTCTTCACTGACATTTTCAACCTGTGTGTGGGTGTGTAATACCAACAAGTTTCAAGCAGACCACCATAGTCCCTGTGCCGAAGAACACTAAGGTAACCTGCCTAAAAGACTACCGACCCATAGCAGTCACTTCTGTAGCCATGAAGTGCTTTGAAAGGCTGGTCATGGCTCAGATCAACACCAATTTCACAGAATCCCTAGACCATCTCCATTTTGTGTACCTCCCCAACAGATCCACAGATGATGCAATCTCTATTTTTTATTTTTTTATTTTACCTTTATTTAACTAGGCAAGTCAGTTAAGAAAAAATCGTATTTTCAATGACGGCCTAGGAACAGTCGGTTAACTGCCTTGTTCAGGGGCAGAATGACAGATTTGTACCTTGGGGATTTGAACTTGGAACGTTTCGGTTACTAGCCCAAAGCTCTAACCACTAGGCGACCCTGTCTAGCACTCACCACTGCCCCTTCGCACCTGAACAAAAGGAACACCTGTGTGATAATGCTATTCATTGCCTACAGCACAGCGTTCAACAACATAGTGCCCTCAAAGCTCAGCACTAAGCTAAAGACCCTGGGAAACACCTCCCTCTGCAATTGGATCCTGGACTTCCTGATGGGACGCTCCCAGGTGGTTAGGGTAGGTAACAACACATCCGCCACGCTGATCCTCAACACGGTGGCCCCTCAGGGGTGCTTGCTCAGTCCCCTCCTGTACTCCCTGTTCACTCATGACTGCATGGCCAGATACGACTCCAACACCATCATCAAGTTTGCCGATGACACAACAGTGGTAGGCCTGATCACCAACAACAATGAGACAGCCTATAGGGATGTCAGAGACTTGGCTGTGTGGTGCCAGGACAACAACCTTTCCCTCAACGTGATCAAGACAAAGGCGATGATTGTGGAGTACAGGAAAAAGAGGCCTGAGCTCGCGCACATTCTCATCGACGTGGATGCAGTGGAGCAGGTTGAGAGCATCAAGTTCCTTGGTGTCAAAATCACCAACAAACTATCATAGTCCAAAAGAGGGCATGACAAAGCCTATTCCCTCGCAGGAGACTGAAAAGATTTGGCATGGGTCCTCATATCCTCAAAAGGTTCTACAGCTGCACCACCGAGAGCATCCTGACTGGTTGCATCACTGCCTGGTATGGCAACTGCTTGGCCTCTGACCCCAAGGCACCACAGAGGGTAGTGCATACAGCCTGGTACACCACTGGTGCCAAGCTTCCTGTCTTCCAGGACCTCTACACCAGGTGGTATCAGAGGAAGGCCCTAAAAATTGTCATACTCCAGCCACCCTATTCATAGACTGTTCACTCTGCTACCACACGGCAAGTGGTACCGGTCCAACAGTCTAGGTCCAAGAGGCTTCTTAACAGCTTCTACCCTTAAAGCCATAAGACTCCTGAACAGCTAATCAAAGGGCTAACCAGACTCCTCTTATATACTGATGCTACTCTCTGTTTATTATCTATGCATAGTAACTCTACCTACATATTACCTCAATTACCTCTAGTTATCGGTGCCCCTGCACATTAACTCTGTACAGGTACCTACTATATATAGTCTCACTACTGTTATTATACTGCTGCAGTTAAATGATTTGTTACTTTTATGTTCTATTTTTTACTTAACACTATTTTTCTTATCTTCTTAAAGCATTTTTGTTTACCCCCTTTGTTTACTGCTGGTGCTATCATCAGATAAAGCTTCTTATGCTTTCGCCGAAAAGCATTTTTAAAATCTGACATGTTGGCTGGATTCACAACGAGTGTAGCTTTAATTGAATATCTTACATGTGTGATTTAATGAAAGTTTGAATGTTATAGTATTTTATTTTAATCTGGCGCTCTGCATTTTCTCTGGCAATTGGCCAGTTGAGACATTTGCGTCCCGCGTATCCCAAAGAGGTTATTAATGGCTTGTAAGTAAGCATTTCACTGTAATACCTGTTGTATTTGTGACAAATGCAATTTGATTTGATAATAAGAAGACACAGTGGCGGAATACATTCAACCCCATGTTTGTTTAATCTCAAAACTGGAGAAGTAGTTGTGTCTGGTGAAGTCCACAAAACATATTACATTACATTATATTTCCAACAGTTTCGGACTACTAAACAACTGAGTCTCTCTGGAGAGCATGTGCTAATGAAAGACAACAGGAGCTGCCGCCGTTATCCCAGCACCAATTTAACTTTTCTTTAACATTACAACATCATATCACCTTTGGTTACTATATGATTCTGTGTTATTTCATGGTTTTGATGTTTTCACTATTATTCTACAATATAGAAAATAGTAAAAATAAAGAAAAACCCTTGAATGAGTAGGTGTGTCCAAACTTCTGACTGTATAATATCAACATACACACGTAAATATGGTACTAATCTACAAATGGTACTAAAACCCTGTGTATCTCTCTGTTCTCCTCCCATCACCGACGTTCCGGGTCATTCTATGTTCCATGTATTCCATTTCTCTCTACTTAGAGAGCCTCTCCATCTCTTCCATTGTGGGTACAGTCTTTTCTCGTGGGGGCTGCCTCTTGGGCTTCCTTCGTGGTCGCAAACTTCAGAGTCGCCGTTGGTCCTCCTTCGCTGCCTCCACCTGGTTCCATGGCAGGGTCTTGTCCCCTGCCATAACCTCCTCCCATGTCCATGATGTCCTCCATTCACTTTTCTCCCTGGCCCAGGATCACTGCTCCTCCTGGCCACGCTGCTTGCTCCTCTTGTGGTGGGATCTTCTGTTACGTTCATTGACGGAAGAATTAGACCAAGGTACAGCTTGATAGGCGAACATCTTACTTTATTTAAAATTAACACCGAAAAACAACTAAATTCAAAAGAGAATGTAAAGTTCTGCAGGCTACACAGCACCTATAGAAAATCAAGATCCCACAAACTAAAGGGTGAAAAAGATTGCCTAAGTATGATCCCCAATCAGAGACAATGATAGACAGCTGCCTCTGATTGGGAACCATACCAGGCCAAACAAAGAAATAGGAAAACTAGAATGCCCACCCATATCACAACCCGACCTAATCAAATAGAGAAATAAAAATGCTCTCTAAGGTCAGGGCGTGACAGTATGTAGCTGCTAAATACTAATATAAAGTGAAAAACTATCAATAACGGAGGCTAATCAGTAACATTTAAGTAGTAAGAATTTAAGGCAATTTTACCTCTTATTTGCAGCACTGTCTATACTTATTAAGAATATACTTGGAACTTTTGTAGAAAGACTGTTTATTTAAATGTTTGGGAAACTACATCATACTTATACTGAATGTGCGCCAACCTCAATTTACATTTGGGTCTTTGCTTGTAGCTAGGTCTTTGCTTGGAGCTGGGTCTTTGCTTGGAGCTGGGTCTTTGCTTGGAGCTGGGTCTTTGCTTGGAGCTGGGTCTTTGCTTGGAGCTGGGTCTTTGCTTGGAGCTGGGTCTTTGCTTGGAGCTGGGTCTTTGCTTGTAGCTGGGTCTTTGCTTGTACCTGGGTCTTTGCTTGTACCTGGGTCTTTGCTTGTACCTGGGTCTTTGCTTGCACCTGGGTCTTTGCTTGCAGCTGGGTCTTTGCTTGTAGCTGGGTCTTTGCTTGTAGCTGGGTCTTTGCTTGTAGCTGGGTCTTTGCTTGTAGCTGGGTCTTTGCTTGTAGCTGGGTCTTTGCTTGTAGCTGGGTCTTTGCTTGTAGCTGGGTCTTTGCTTGTAGCTGGGTCTTTGCTTGTAGCTGGGTCTTGCTGTGTTGTTTACATTTGGTTTCTGTCTTGTTTCCCTTTTGTTTCCCATTGCGGTCATTACCCAGTTATTTCAGCACTGTATTTAATTAAGCAATTATCATGTAACTTAAAATTACTTTCTTTACAGTTTCACCATAGTTTCAGGACTTTACACTGTATTACAAAGCAATGATTTGTTCCCCTGTTACCATGTAAATTACTATTACCTTCTTAATAGATTCATCATATTTTCTGTTTACCTTACTGTTAATTTCTTTATAACTTAACAGTTATGTGTACTTGACTTAACATCATTCAATTTCTACCCAGACAAGTAATTAAACTACTATGTTCATTCATGTAATTTAGTTGATTGTTAGTGTATCTGGTCGGGGCCTATGTGTGAATGCGCTGGCTACTGCACTCTAGCTTTAGTTCTGCGTTGTGTTGCGGTGCATGTCCACCGACGACACGGGACACACTGCTGCTGGTTCTGGTATTTTAATTAATACTGGATGAGAATAACGACAGTGAATAAATGCAGTAAAAAGCAATGACATGAGCACACACCAATGACATGAGCACACACCAATGACATGAGCACACACCATTGACATGAGCACACACCAATGACATGAGCACACACCAATGACATGAGCACACACCAATGACATGAGCACACACCATTGACATGAGCACACACCATTGACATGAGCACACACACCAGTGACATGAGCACACACCAGTGACATGAGCACACACCAGTGACATGAGCACACACTAGTGACATGAGCACACACTAGTGACATGAGCACACACCAGTGACATGAGCACACACCAGTGACATGAGCACACACCAGTGACATGAGCACACACCAGTGACATGAGCACACACTAGTGACATGAGCACACACCATTGACATGAGCACACACCATTGACATGAGCACACACCAGTGACATGAGCACACACCAGTGACATGAGCACACACCAGTGACATGAGCACACACCAGTGACATGAGCACACACCAGTGACATGAGCACACACTAGTGACATGAGCACACACCATTGACATGAGCACACACCATTGACATGAGCACACACCAGTGACATGAGCACACACCAGTGACATGAGCACACACCAGTGACATGAGCACACACCAGTGACATGAGCACACACCAGTGACATGAGCACACACCAGTGACATGAGCACACACCAGTGACATGAGCACACACCAGTGACATGAGCACACACTAGTGACATGAGCACACACCAGTGACATGAGCACACACCAGTGACATGAGCACACACCAGTGACATGAGCACACACCAGTGACATGAGCACACACCAGTGACATGAGCACACACCAGTGACATGAGCACACACCAGTGACATGAGCACACACCAGTGACATGAGCACACACCAGTGACATGAGCACACACCAGTGACATGAGCACACACCAGTGACATGAGCACACACCAGTGACATGAGCACACACCATTGACATGAGCACACACCATTGACATGAGCACACACCAGTGACATGAGCACACACCAGTGACATGAGCACACACCAGTGACATGAGCACACACCAGTGACATGAGCACACACCAGTGACATGAGCACACACCAGTGACATGAGCACACACCAGTGACATGAGCACACACCAGTGACATGAGCACACACCAGTGACATGAGCACACACTAGTGACATGAGCACACACCAGTGACATGAGCACACACCAGTGACATGAGCACACACCAGTGAC
This sequence comes from Oncorhynchus keta, assembly GCF_023373465.1. Classification (NCBI taxonomy): domain Eukaryota; kingdom Metazoa; phylum Chordata; class Actinopteri; order Salmoniformes; family Salmonidae; genus Oncorhynchus; species Oncorhynchus keta. Next base: position 15,063,908 of record NC_068453.1, read on the forward strand.
ATGAGCACACACCAGTGACATGAGCACACACCAGTGACATGAGCACACACCAGTGACATGAGCACACACTAGTGACATGAGCACACACTAGTGACATGAGCACACACCAGTGACATGAGCACACACCAATGACATGAGCACACACCATTGACATGAGCACACACCATTGACATGAGCACACACCAGTGACATGAGCACACACCAGTGACATGAGCACACACCAGTGACATGAGCACACACTAGTGACATGAGCACACACTAGTGACATGAGCACACACCAGTGACATGAGCACACACCAGTGACATGAGCACACACCAATGACATGAGCACACACCAATGACATGAGCACACACCAATGACATGAGCACACACCAGTGACATGAGCACACACCAGTGACATGAGCACACACCAGTGACATGAGCACACACCAGTGACATGAGCACACACCAGTGACATGAGCACACACCATTGACATGAGCACACACCAATGACATGAGCACACACCAGTGACATGAGCACACACTAGTGACATGAGCACACACCAGTGACATGAGCACACACCAGTGACATGAGCACACACTAGTGACATGAGCACACACTAGTGACATGAGCACACACCAGTGACATGAGCACACACCAGTGACATGAGCACACACTAGTGACATGAGCACACACCAGTGACATGAGCACACACCAGTGACATGAGCACACACCAGTGACATGAGCACACACCAGTGACATGAGCACACACCAGTGACATGAGCACACACCAGTGACATGAGCACACACCAGTGACATGAGCACACACCAGTGACATGAGCACACACCAGTGACATGAGCACACACCAGTGACATGAGCACACACCAGTGACATGAGCACACACCAGTGACATGAGCACACACCAGTGACATGAGCACACACCAGTGACATGAGCACACACCAGTGACATGAGCACACACCAGTGACATGAGCACACACCAGTGACATGAGCACACACCAGTGACATGAGCACACACCAGTGACATGAGCACACACCAGTGACATGAGCACACACCAGTGACATGAGCACACACCAGTGACATGAGCACACACTAGTGACATGAGCACACACTAGTGACATGAGCACACACTATTGACATGAGCACACACCAGTGACATGAGCACACACTATTGACATGAGCACACACCAGTGACATGAGCACACACCAGTGACATGAGCACACACCAGTGACATGAGCACACACCAGTGACATGAGCACACACCAGTGACATGAGCACACACCAGTGACATGAGCACACACCAGTGACATGAGCACACACCAGTGACATGAGCACACACCAGTGACATGAGCACACACCAGTGACATGAGCACACACTAGTGACATGAGCACACACCAGTGACATGAGCACACACCAGTGACATGAGCACACACCAGTGACATGAGCACACACCAGTGACATGAGCACACACCAGTGACATGAGCACACACTAGTGACATGAGCACACACTAGTGACATGAGCACACACTAGTGACATGAGCACACACCAGTGACATGAGCACACACTAGTGACATGAGCACACACCAGTGACATGAGCACACACCAGTGACATGAGCACACACTAGTGACATGAGCACACACTAGTGACATGAGCACACACCAGTGACATGAGCACACACCAGTGACATGAGCACACACCAGTGACATGAGCACACACCAGTGACATGAGCACACACTAGTGACATGAGCACACACCAGTGACATGAGCACACACCAGTGACATGAGCACACACTAGTGACATGAGCACACACTAGTGACATGAGCACACTCTAGTGACATGAGCACACTCTAGTGACATGAGCACACTCTAGTGACATGAGCACACACCTCTCCTCAGCAAGAGTCAAAGCAGACTCATAATACATTCATTAGAAAACAGTAAAACACAAGTACTATTATTCAAAAGTTATCAGTCATATTTTCCTTTACATAGTCTGAATAAAATAGTTCTGAATCAGAAAAAAACCCACAAAGATAAACCAGCAGGTCAGTTGATCTCTCGTTGTTACCGTGTTAAGTCATTATGATATCAGACAGCTGTTCTAGATTTACTCTTGCCCCCAATGAAATATCAACCAATCAGGAGCATTGGGAAGGAAACCGTAAGGCTTATTTGAGTATAAGAATATACCCATAGAACGCCCTCAACAGACAAGGCTTGAACACGGCTTCTCTTGTTTTAATATATCTATCCTTTCTCTCCTTTGTCTATATGACCCTCTCTCTTTCGCATTCTCTCTCTCTCTCATACACCCTCTCTCTCATTCTTCTCTTTCTCCATATCTCCCATTCTCTCTCTCTCTCATACACCCTCTCTCTCACTCTTCTCTTTCTCCATATCTCCCATTCTCTCTCTCTCTCTCTCATACACCCTCTCTCTCACTCTTCTCTTTCTCCATATCTCCCATTTTCTCTCTCTAACTCACTCTCCTTTTCTCTCCATTTCTCTCCATCTCCATTTCTCTCAAACTCTCTCTCCTCTCTCTCACTCTCTTTGGGCTATATCACCCTTCATTGTTATTCAGTGACAGAGACCTGTCCTTGTCGATTGTTGTATCGTCACCCGGGGAGCGAGGTTGAGAGGAGGGCCGGGAAAGGATGATGTTTTCATTGGTAATCGCAGACAAAGCAGCAAGGCCAATTGAATATGCTGTACACCAGTGGATAAGTGTTCATTTTGCACACACAAGCAACCCTCCATCTCCCAACCCCAACGTGCGTAAACACATGATCACATACACCCACATATATTCATTATTTTGGATGTTATGTTGTCTTTGGTCTAAATGCTAAGGCCTCACACATGGCCTCCAGAGACTGTTAAATGTCATACATGACGTGTGTGTCAGTGAATGCTCAGTACTCTATGAGCAACAGTATGTAGGGGGGGAGAGACAGAGAAGCTCAAATGATGCTTGGATTACAGTAATGGTGCTTTAATGTCGCCAACAGATCATGAATGCAAAGCCATGTTCAGAGCACACCATTCACGTAAATTCATTGTGCGTTGCATTACATCGCCTTACTCAAGGACCACAGTGTGTGTGATGGTGTGCGTGTGTGAGCATGCATGCATGTGTGTGCAAGCGGGGGCATGTGTGAGCGTGTGACATTTGCCGTCCCACCATGCGATGGCCTCTGTGCTTTGGTGACAGATGGTGTCAGCCGCACAGGTCACCTCTTTCTCCCCAAAATCATATTATATCATATCATATATATATATATCATATTGACACACAGACATACATCTTACAATTATAGAGATGAATGTATGTTCATATTAAAACACATACAATTACAAAAATCTCCTACACATTGATAGCCTCCCACGTTACACGAGCCATTGACCTTCAATCTTTGCTTGCTGGGAAAGAATAACAGGCTAGTGCCTGGACATGAACATGATCTGACATTGAAAACATGAAACACAGAGGACAATAGTCATCATTTGAGCAAGTCCTTCAATTAGTAATTCAGTTGGTTGTGGAGAGTTAGTCATCTTTCCAACAGGCCTTCATCATCGCTGTCTTTGTCCCTCGATTTGTCATTCTCTCTCATACATACACACACAGCATGATGAGGGCCAGAAGTCTGAGCTAGTAGGTGTATGGTATAGAAGGAGGGTGGGAGGGAGAACAGACAGATGTCAAAGAAAGACAGAAATCTGAATGACAAGAAGAGTGAGCTTCAGCCTCTCTAATGATGGCTGCCAACTACAATTTACCTCTGCAACATTCTGAACCCCCCTCCCTCCCTCCCCCTCTCTCCTTCCTCCCTCCCCTCCCTCCCATTTCCCTCTCTCCTCCCTCCCTCCTTCCCCTCCCCCTCTCTCCTACCTCCCACCTCTTCAACCATACCCACCACATCAACCTAGATTGTTCCTCTCACATATAATTTCTATGTACTGTATTTAACATACAGTTGTACATCAATCATGATCGATAATCCAGACAGCACAATCTCTCTTTTGGCTCTGTGGGATAATACAGAATCTCACCATATTTTTTTTCACTTTTTCCAGCTCGCCCTCTCTTTTGTGTTCTCCATCTCTCTTCTCCACCCTTCGTATAGTCATGGAAGGCTCTGCCTGCGGGCTGAAGGACACTGCACACACGCACACACGCACACACACACACACACGCACACACGCACACAGTATGGGGACTTTGTGAGACCCCGCCCGTATCTTACAATCTGCCTACAGCATAATTGAAGCACTTGTTTACTTATTAATGATGCTTTCAGTATGCAATTTGTCCCAATCAGAGCTGAATTCATAATCTCTCACTACTTGCCTGGACTCATTAGTACAAAATCTGTTCCATGAAAGGGGTTGTGTGTGTGTGTGTGTGTGTGTGTGTGGTTTTCTAGTTTTTGTAGTTACTACTACATCCAGAGACTAAATTTATAATGACCGAGCAATCTACACTAAATACAAAAACAAACACACTGGTAATGCATGTCAAGAGCTGCAACATGAACTGAGAATGGAAAACAAACACACACACACACACACACACACACACACACACAATGCACATAACACGTTCTCATAACATGATTTGCCTCAGCCAAATCCGATTGCATAATGCAAATATCAAAAAGCCATTATTTCCCATAATACAGATCTCCAGCTGTCTACAGAGACCTCTGTATTTAATCAAACCTCTTCTATTTTCTGTTACATCAGGTTCCTGGTGAGCCGAGCCCCTCTCATCCATCGTGTAAAAGAAACGTAAATAAATAAGAGCTCATTAATATCTCTCCCATGGTTCTGGCTAAGACAGAAAATCATTTTAGAGCTGAGTAGACCCCATAGTATGACGAGCTGCAGCTAGCCTTGTTGAAACACCAATGGCAGCCAACCCTACTGTATCAGTACAGTAAATAGATACTGAGAACAGGGATACTTCAGCTTTCATTCCACAATAATTCATTCTTTATTTGCAACCTCGTGGACACAGGTCCTCTGTAAGATACCAGTAGTAATAATTCCGCTTCATCTTGCTTTTACCCTTGTGTTACTTGCTTCTTCATTCCAACCTTGTGGACGTGTCATCTTTGCATTCTTCCTTTCCTCCTCCTTTATCTAAGAAGAAAAGAGGTTACCTGGTGCATTCTCTCCTATCCTTTTGACTCCATGATACTTCAGTTGAACTGCCCGACACATGGCATACACAGTACGTCCATGATATCATAGTAGTGAGGTCAAAGACCCAAGTAGGTTTCTTCAGCGTTTGTCGCTTGCGTCTTGCGGTCCTCCACTGTCTGGGTTAATTTAAAAAAGTGAGGGGAACAGAGGGGCAGTATGACTCTATGAATCCAGAAAATGTTTCCCCATTAAATATTCCAATCTAATTTAGACAGTCTCTGGGACCAAAACATGAATAAACAGTAACTTAGAAATTAACACTGATAATAATGTATTCCTTATACACAGGGATGGCTGGCTGTTTCAACTTTGTTGACTATATTTGTTGATTTTAATTTTTAATTGATGCTATGAAGGTTGCATGTAGTAAAGCATTTGTTTACATTCTCATTTTGTGATATCACACTCATGCACATACTCACACACACTCATGCACATACTCACACACACACACACGCAAGCACAGACACAGACACACACACACACACAAACAACTACATTTCTTCAAAAATGAAGGAGAAGCAAGAAAGAGATTTCATTGTACTTTTTTTCTCTCATTTTCATTAGAAAATCGTCTGTCCTGCGACACTCACTACCGAGTTCCAAACTGCGATATTCATGAAATCGGTTTCCATGGCCGAGCAGCCGCACACAAGCCTAAGATCACCATGCATAATGCCAAGCATTGGCTGGAGAGGTGTAAAGTTTGCCGCCATTGGACTCTGGATCAGTGGAAATGCGTTCTCTGGTGTGATGAATGTCGCTTCACCATCTGGTAGTCCGACTGACAAACCTGAATTTGGCGGATGCCAGGTGAATGCTACCTCCTTGAATGCATAGTGCCAAATGTAAAGTTTAGTGTAGAAGGAATAATGGTCTGTGACTGTTTTTCATGGTTTGCGCTAGGCCCCTTGGTTCCAGTGAAGTGAAATCTTAGCGCTACAGCATACCATGACATTCTAGATGGTTCTGTGCTTCCAAATTTGTGGAAACAGTTTGGGAAGGCCCTTTCCTATTTCAGCATGACAATGTCACCGTGCACAAAGCGAGGTCCATACAGAAATGATTTGTTTAGATCGCTGTGAAAGAACTTGACTGGCCTGCACAGAGCCTTGACCTTAACCACATCGAACCCCTTTGGTATGTATTGGAACGCCGACTGAGAGCCAGGCCTAATCGCCCAAAATCAGTTCCGACCTCACTGATGGTCTTGTGGCTGAAGAAATCCCCATAGCAATGTTCCAACAGCTAGTGGGAAGCCTTTCCAGAAGAGTGGAGGCTGTTATAGCAGCAAAGGGGGACCAACTCCATATTAATGCCAATCATTTTGGAATAAGATGTTCGACAAGCAGGTGTCCCAATACTTTTGGTCATATAGTGTATGTTAACTATGACGTTAATATGGTGACAACGACGTAGGCTGTGTATAACGGTTAGCGGTTACGATATGAAGGTTTTGCTTGGAAAGGTTTAGTAAATTGAACTGGGTGAATTGGATATGAATGACAGTCATCCAATATCCTGTAATAAAAATGAGGCCGTGCTCATAAAAATAATTAGAATCTTAAACTGTACCAACCTACACACACACACACACACAGAGCAAGGGCCAACTGATCTCTGACTGACAAAAGCCAAACATCCTTCCTAAAATAAAATCCAGCAACAGCAGCAGATTACATTTTTGTGCTCTATTTATGAAAACAAACACAACCCAAAAGCCTGAAAACACACACTTGCCTGCTTCCATCTCTGCAACTTTGTGATGTGCTATTGCCTGTGTGTTTTGGAGAGGCATGTCACCTCAGGGTGTGCAGTCTTCTCCTCTGAGTGTTGCTTTGGGGCCAGGCGCACAACGCTCGGCGCATTAATAAACTGAAACAGACTCTGGATATTCAAGTAGAACAAATACCAAACACACAACACTCGTGACCCCACAGCCTGAGGGATGTTTGCTGTTAACCTTGCCTCGCCTTGTCAGCTGTTTGGCACAACTACTTTAACGCAGTGGCGGGGGAGGCCTGAACCAGCGTCCCTGGGCTCAGAGGCTTAAGTCCTTTTGTATGTTACCCTGGCACCTCTCGGGAGAAAAAACAGACCTGCTAATCCTCACACAGGGCACCAAAATATATCCACTGAAATTAAGAGATGAGAGGGGATGAGGAGAAAAGAGAGAAAACAAAGGGAGAGGAGAAATGGAAAGACACAGGGAAAGAGAGAAGAACAGAAGTAACATACACCAAACCAACGTCCAAAGAGCAAAACGGAAACGTGACACTGAACAGCAGCGGGCGGATTTGTTCTTAGAACTCACAGCACAATATGATTATGTCACTTGAGTCGTTTTGGGATCAGAATTAGAACATTGACACCAGTTTTAAAAATGAACCGACTGGATCTCAGGTGTCCTGTGAGGTAGTTTACAAGTTACAGATAGTGAGGGATGGGGAGAGGTGACAAATGTAGCTCGTCTATCTCTATCCCAAACCCCGATAAATCACATACAAATCCTGACGGAGAAAATAGATATGGAATAAACAGAAAGAGAGAACATAAAATCACTACAGCATCATAACCAACTCCAGTCCTAGCCCCTGGAGATGGAGAGAGAGAGAGAGAGAGAGAGTTTTAGAGTTATTGAAGAGCAGTGCCATGGGTTGCATAGTGAGCTATCACATGAAAAACTGGGCCTCTGGCAGAACCAGATCTACCTGGGGAGAGACTGACACAGAGAGAGACACATGCACACACAGGGAGGTCTCTCATCATATCTCACTGCTATGAGATGAGACGATCCCATCCCAAACCCTGGAGTAATTTAGGGAGGGGGGGGGGCGGGGTTGAAGGGGAGAGGTAGAGAGATCACAGCATGGGAGGGAGGGGATCCAATTCTCTTCCATGAAACCCCTTAGCATAAGGTGCTCTGTACTGCATATTTGAGGTTCATCTGCATACTGTATTTCTTCTGGACTAGCACCATTCAACTTGTACTGTAGCTAACCAGATAGTTCAACTATGTTTTGTCATGCACTCCACAGCCTGTACTGTATGGCTAATCTAGGTTAACTCAGAATTCATGTCTGCTCGCGTAAATTCTGGGTCCGTACGTGTGAAGAGAAGAGATGAAGAGATGCTAGAACGAGGAGCGGAACCAGAACGAGGAGCTCCACCCTCTTTCTTTGCAAGTTACAGGCTAAATGTCCGCTCCACTTCTGAAATTCCAAAGACGCTAACACCTGCGAAATCAGGGTTTGTCCAAATAACCAGGGCCGAAAAACCCAAACACCGGAACTAATGCTGCTCGTTATCCGACACATCCCATTCCATCCCAACAGATTCAGTTATGTCTACGTAGATCTGTCCATGAGAGATTACTGTATGGCTAACTATTCCCATTGTGCTGTGTGTACGCTACTGCTTGAGTGATTGATTTTATTCAGAAGGAAAGAGAATAGTGAGAGTATAAAGGAATCAAAGCCCTCGACGGTCAATAAAAAGTGCCTATACAAAGCCCCAAAGATTCTACTCGACTTTGCATTTCAAATGGTTTGACATTTTACATCTTATTATTATACGAAGGAAGAAAATGAAACAGTCCAACAGATAATAATCGGTTATGTCTGAAATGGAAAAGTATCTTTCTGTCCATGTTTGTAACAGAAGTCTTCAGGCATGCATACTGAGACAGCTGGCTAACATCCCAAAATAACTTCTCCATCTACTCCCTGGGGATAATTATCATATTGTTTCTGCGACACTACTTTCAAAATAGATAACACTTGAGTAAGGAAACACCAGCCTGCCTTCACATGTCATTAGAGGGAACTGCAAAAGTCTCTCTCTCTCTCTCATTGATTGCATGTGTCCATATAGCCATCTGACAACTGTTAAGGGTATAGAAATCACACCCACACGGATACTTCAAAAGTCCTATTTTCAGTGAAATCAAATTTCACCTTGCCGGCTGCACTAAATACTTAGCTTAGTTGTTGTCATATATAAGAAGATTGACATAACAGTGATATAGGCTTATATAAACCACAGAAAGATTTGGATCTCAATGCCATCTGTGTTAACTATGTGAATGAGAGTCTTAATCAGATTACAGTATGTGGACCTATCAGCACCTGTTCAAATACTATTTCACCATCATCAATCTGTAACTTTTCAGCTGAATTCTTCCCGTGTTTCTAGAATATATTTAGGTTAATTCTTCAACCCCATACTCCAATCTATAATCAAATGTACTTATTTATATAGCCCTTCGTACATCAGCTTATATCTCAAAGTGCTGTACAGAAACCCAGCCTAAAACCCCAAACAGCCAGCAATGCAGGTGTAGAAGCACGGTGGCTAGGAAAAACTCCCTAGAAAGGCCGAAACCTAGAGAGGAACCAGGCTATGTGGGGAGGCCAGTCCTCTTCTGGTTGTGCCGGGTAGAGATTATAACAGAACATGGCCAAGATGTTCAAATGTTCATAAATGACCAGCATGGTCAAATAATAATAATCACAGGCAGAACAGTTGAAACTGGAGCAGCAGCACGGCCAGGTGGACTGGGGACAGCAAGGAGTCATCATGTCAGGTAGTCCTGAGGCATGGTCCTAGGGCTCAGGTCCTCCGAGACAGAGAAAGAAAGAGAGAATTAGAGAGAGCATACTTAAATTCACACAGGACACCGGTTAAGACAGGAGAAGTACTCCAGATATAACAAACTGACCCTAGCCCCCCAACACATAAACTACTGCAGCGTAAATACTGGAGGCTGAGACAGGAGGGGTCAGGAGACACTGTAATAATCCATTCTCTGTACTCAGTGTGACCTTAGTACAGTATATTCTGTACATTCTGTACTCAGTATGACCTTAGTTTAACCTGTACATCCTGTAGTCAGTATGACCTTAGTATATACTATACATTCTGTACTCGGTATGACCTTAGTATATACTGTACATTCTGTATTCAGTATAACCTTAGTATACAATGTACTCAGTATGACCTTAGTATATAATGTACATTCTGTACTCAATATGACCTTAGTACAGTATATCCTGTACATTCTGTACTCAGTGTGACCACAGTATACCCTGTACATTCTTTACTCAGTATGATCTTAGTACAGTATATTCTGTTCATTCTCTACTCAGTATGACCTTAGTATAGAGTACAGAATGTATAGGATATACTATACTATTTAGTCTATTTATTCTCTGCCTTCATCTACTAACCCAAGCATCTGCATTTACAGTATCTAAAAACAACTTCTATCCAGTAATACAGTCATCCTAGTCAGATGAAGGAGGTATAAACACATTAAAGCAGACAGCAGCCACTACCAGATGCTGATACATAATTATCTTGATCAGTACATTTGAGTCTGTGAAAGAACCAGATTAATCTCCTAACATATTCACACACACACAACTACACAACCACACACACACACAACTACACAACTACACCACACACACACACACACACACACACCCGCAGCAATGTCTAACTGTCAGGTAAAGACCTGCAGCTTGTTTGAATGCAATTATTAACCTATTTGGTTGTATTGATTTGTACATGTGTGTGTTTATTCGTCAAATATATCTGCATAACAATAGCTATGCGCTATGTGGTGATGACGGCTTCATCAAGCTGGTGACAGCAACTGCTGAAGCATGGTAATCTTATTTTACTCTGCTGTCCCACCTCCCCCAAATGAGCAGGGGGGCGGGGCTATCAGAAAGGGAATTATGTCGCTTTTTATAAGCAAAGATCCATCCGCAGCATCAGCCACTAACAAATGCTCAAAGATTCCGTCTCTGGTGGCGGGGGACGGGGAAAAGGAGGAGGTCCAGGTGTGTGTGTTTCTTCCTCTGTCCTGATGAATAACCCGGAGGCCCAATCTCCTGGTGTATTTATTACATATTGTTATGGATCTCAGTCAGGCCTGCTGAGGCACTTCCTCACTACTAGATTACATTACAGTATACACACCACCTCTCCCCTAAGTCACAGAGCAACACCACCAGGGAGATGATGATCTGTGTGCGCTGTCTGTGTTTGTGTCCGTGTGTGCTCTATCAACATCAAAGACTACACAATCCCTTTGAGTGTGTGTATGCATGTGCGTGTGCGCGCACGTGTGTGTGTGTGTATTTTTATTTCTCCATGTATGTACACATATGCAGCATAACCTGGCCTTATCTGTCAAATTGCCCAGCTTCGTATAGATGAAAACTATGCTTCCAGATCAATGCATGGTTTTATACTGAATATAAATCAGTGTGATGGATGAGCACTCTATGCATCTAATGACAATTTGCAGTCAGCCTAATTGACCATTACCACCTGATTGATAGCCATTTGATATGGTTACTATGTGCTAACTGCCCATTTATTACATGGAGAAGCATTTAAGTCTCATTGAGTCATATTCAAAGAAGAATGAAAAATATGTTTATGAAAGAACAGGCACATTATGACCACAACAGACCTGGCACAATGTGCTCAATGTGCAATAAATCATGTCCCAACATGCGGTGAAACTTAGGTAAACTGCCCCTTCATGAATTATTTACAATGACTAAATGACTAATGTGTTCCCTTCGTAATGAGCGCTCGTTATTATAAAGTGTCACTGTGGCTTTTTACGGCAAACATTGTTATTTTCCCCCGTCAAAATGCAGCCTCTGACCTCTCGCCCTCGATTCTCCCTACCTGCTTCCTCACAACCTCCTTCCTCTCTTCTTCTCTGAGACACAGTATTAATACCAGTGGAGGCTCCTCAGAGGAGAAAGGAAGACCATCTTACTCAGTGAATTTCATAAAAATAAAAAGTGAAATATTTAAAATGTTTTTTAGATAAAACTATACTACATACTTTAACGTTACCAAATAAAGGATTAAAACATTGTTTTGCAATGAAGATCTATAGTAACACAGTAATTCTGACAACTTCCGGAGGACATTCTCCAGCCTATCAAAGCTCTTGCAGCATGAACTGTCATGTTGTATACCCAATCAAAGTATCAGACTGTAACGGCTCTCTTCTATCTCCTCCTCTGATGAAGAGGTAGAACAAGGATCGGACCAAAATGCAGCGTGATGAGGATTCATGATATATATTTTAATAAAGGAAAAACTATACAAACAGAAACTACAAAAATAACGAAATAACGAAAACCGAAACAGCCCTATCTGGTGCAAACACAAAGACAGGAACAATCACCCACGAAACACTCACAGAATATGGCTGCCTAAATATGGCTCCCAATCAGAGACAACGATAAGAACCCGCCTCAGGCAGCCATAGACTACGTAGACACCCCACAAAACCCCTAAGACAAAAACACACCACAATAACCCATGTCACACCCTGGCCTGACCAAATAAATAAAGAAAACACAAAATACTAAGACCAAGGCGTGACACAGACAATGAATCCAGTAAGCATAAGCTACAGCTAGCTAGCACTGCAGTGCATAAAATATGATGAATAGTGTCGTGGAAATATTGAATCAAATATTTCTCAGATACCGGAGCTTGTGAATTCAAACAGACTTTATTACAAAAAGTAACAAAGCGAGCAATTCCATGGAACAACTGCACTCTTGTTACAGACCTCAGGATGTCTAGGTTTCAACCTTCAGACAACACACATGGTCACTCCCCTCTATGGAGATGATTGACACCCCTTGGGCTCTTGCCACCATTATCTTTCTGTCTCAATTCTTGCTTGTTTACAGATTCTTGCTTGTTTACAGATTCTATTGGTGGCGTAACCCTAGCAATGATACAAAATATAGACACACACATAACATGTCTTCTCTTTAAGACTATGATTCTGCTTACTGCTCCTGAAGTGCATAATATATGTACTGGAAAAATCACCCAATCACCCATTTTCTCCTACAATAGTCGACTCTAAGAGAAAGACAACAGTTGAACAGTCATCCAATAAACTGTAAAAGAAAGAAGGCCATGCTCATTAAAAAAAATAATCCTCCCTAATCTTAAACAACACCGACCACCACTGATTAATACCCCTGGCCAGAAGGATTATTGCTTTCTGTGGGAAATATATTCCTCTTTAGGTAATGACCTGCTATCACAAACTCAGGCTGCTCTAATTGCTAGCGAGCTAATCGCTAGCATTACCTACGGCTCTTAACTGTGAAGGCAAAGGGGGAACATTCTTTCATTTTATTCCTCCCTCTCTCTGAACAGGTCACCATACCACTGCATTATTTTATTAGTGAGCCAATCAGCGATGCTTCTAGCTACTGGACAGTATTTATGACTTGGGAGAGACAATGGTTCCCCACTGAGAAAATAGTGTTTGCTTTCAATTGCTTTTTAATGAGAGACATTTGCCTAAAGTACTTTCACACTACTGAGCGGATTGCATAGGTCTAAGCAGAGGAAGAGGAGGGGACAGATTATTGGCCGCGGTACAAAACAGAAAGATGAAGGAAATAGATGTTTGAGGGAAGTAAGGATGAGACTGGAGGTAGGGAGGAGATGAGAGAGTGAAGAGGGTTCATCCTGTTAACTTCAGTGTAGTTTGCCAAAAACAAAGACATGGGGGTCCATTGAGGTCCATTGAGGCTGTGCTATTAAAGGTGTCACGTATACCCCCTCTCAGGCCTCTAGGTCATTAGGAGGCTGATTATCCCGCACACCTGTCACCATCGTCTCGCGCACATGCGCCTCCTGACACTCACCTGAACCCCATCACCTCCTTGATTATCTGTCACTCTCCTTGGTTTTTTTTCCTCAGGGGTTATTGACTCTATCATGTCGGTGCGTTGCTTGTGTTTCGTGTTCATTGTTTATTTTTTTTATTAAAACACTCACTCCCTGAACTTGCTTCCCGACTTTCTGCGCACTTGTTACTAAAGGGAATCAAAATATATGTCTTTAATTCACCACTACTTATCATAATCATAGTCATTAATCCTCCTGCTGTGCTCCGGTTGAATTGGACCTATTCACAAGTTCTCTCCCTGAAAAATGTAGTTAATTTAATTGTCATAAGGTTCCATAACTTTGTCCACACAGGGCATCTGAAAACACAAAATACATTTTGATGATTTTCATTCCGTTTTTGTGCACCTGTTGTGTTCCCGGTCAAAAAGACCGGTCTTTAGAAATTAATGGGTGAGACTACAATTAGTGTATAAAATTGAGTTCAGGCACATCCCAGACCCCTACATGCATGTGACCCCTACATGCAAGCGCGCACACACACACACACCTCACTCCCCTTCTTGGCTTCCATGGCTACCCCCACGGGAACCTTTCCGCAATAGAATCTTTCCCCCACGGGAACCCCAGTCGGACCGAAATGCAGCGTGGTGGTTACTCATGTCTTTAATGAATGAAATGACGATACATGAAAATAACGTAATATACAAAAACAACAAAACGGAACGTGAAACCTAATTACAGCCTATCTGGTGAACACTACACAGAGACAGGAACAATCACCCACAAAATACAAAGTGAAACCCAGGCTACCTAAATACGGTTCCCAGAGACAACGAGAATCACCTGACTGATTGAGAACCGCCTCAGGCAGCCAACCTATGCTACACCCTTACTCAGCCGCAATCCCAAACACAACATTAAACCCATGTCACACCCTGGCCTGACCAAATATATAATGAAAACACTATGACCAAGGCGTGACAAAAGTAGTCTGTGGCAAATAGCACAATATGTTTCATCTGAGCATTTGTTATATTTGTTATAGTCAAAATAATATAATTTTCTTACTCAAAAACAAGTTGTATGAGCTCAGGTAAATGAGGCCTACAGGCCATAAATATCAAATATAAGTTCAAAACTTGTAACGTTCACAAGAACTTAAGTTGATAAAAAGATCTAACAGAACATTAGGTGATAATATATGTATTATTATGGATTTATAATAAACTATAATGGGACGGTCATTTGGTACCGGGAACACAGAATTAATTAACATGAAATGAACACAACAGGGGGGTTAAAGGGATGAATATAATATAAAGATCAGACAGAGACATGGGTTCGCTCTGCACTTAATATGGTTTTAGATTAAACACTGATTCAAGTACAGTTTTGTACATGGTCTGGATTGGAGGAGGGGTGATCAGTGCTTTAACCCAGGGCCCTAATTATCGGTGTCCCAGTGGTCCTTCTTGTGTCAGACATGCATATTAAACACCACATCTCTGGTTTACAAGGGTTAACCTATTTCCTGGTTCTTACCCACCTGACCTGGTGACCTATGACCTGTCTGGAGGAGGGGGCTAACCCCTAGGCCTGATGAGTGAGTTCTGGAAAGTGAGGAGGGGTCAGCCAGGTGCCTCGTGCCTTAGATTGTGGTGGATACATTATTAAGTGGTCGTGAGGTGCATGGGCCGATGCTCTAATGGACTAGCTCTATCTCGGTCTGCCTGCCTGGTAAACACCACAGCAGAAGGGGATGCTAGCTATAAACGGACAGAGAGGAGGAGAGGGCAGGAGGCGGCTGGTCTTAAGCTAATACAAGTGTGCCTCTTTGAGCCCAGACCAAGCTCAGGTATTTTCCTGCTCTAGTTTGTGATTAAGTCAAGACACAATGTGCATCTTTTCAGGAATTAGACTACTAAAAGTATTACTTTACAGGGTACATCCTCAGGGCTGTACACAATGTGGATAACAATTCACACAGTTCACAATGTGGATAAGAACCGTTCAGCTGGTGTAAAGAGCCTTTCAGCATTGGAGTGCAGGCTTTAAATAATGAAGAAAAAGGAATGATGAGTCTGCTGCTGTCTATAGAAGAAAGGAAACAGGAGGAGTGCATAGACAGAGCAGGGATCAAAGGAGGTGTTTTGGAAAGCCTTCACTTCACTCTCTTCGTCACGCCTATGCCTTCTCTGTCTCCTCAGATGAATAGCATGATTGTGATAGAGGAGAACCATACAATAAAAAATAGTTAATGTGGGGTTCTTTGTCAGTGGTGATGGTGATACTGTATGTGTAACCCTTTTTTTGCATATCAGGTAGGGTTCTTTTTTGCTGTGATGGTTGTGAACAACAATCCTGTTATTTTATGTTTTCCTTAATTAACCTCTTTTGGCTAGGGGGAAGTATTTTGACGTCTGGATGAAAAGCGTGCCCAAAGTTATCTACCTGTTACTCATGCCCAGAAGCTATGATATGCATATAGATTCGATTTGGATAGAAAACACTCTAAAGTTTCTAAAACTGTTAAAATAATGTCTGTGAGTATAACAGACCTGATATGGCCGGTGAAAACCCGAGGACAAAGCATCTGTGGATGAGAGCGCGTTCTTTGTTGTTTATGTTCAGTAAAGACAATAACGATTCTCAGTCTTAAATTTGATCGTTTATTTACTTATTAGGGTACCTGAGGTTTGATTATAAATGTCGTTTGGCTTGTTTGGAGAAGTTTATTGGTAACGTTTGGGATTCATTTTGTATGCAATTTTAAGGAGAGAAACCGGTGGATTATTGAACGAAGCGCTACAGCTAAACTGAGTTTTTGGGGATATAAAGAAGGACTTTATTGAACAAAGGACCATTTGTGATGTAGCTGGGACCTTTTGGTGTGCCAACAGAAGAAGATCTTCAAAGGTAATGCATTTATTTTATCGCTATTTCTGACTAAAATGTTTTTAATGCCATGAAATATTTCAGTCTAAGCCATTGTTTTAAAATGGGAATTGTTTAAAGATGGTCTTACCATTTAGCTATTTGATTTGGAATTTTAGGACCCCAGAAGTATAAAAAAAAAGATTTGATAAAATATTGAATTTGGCCTTTATGCATCAAATAACACATTCATAAATGGAAAAACAGACAGTCAAAGAATTAATCATAAGGAATAAGGTTTTGAAGTGTCTTTCCTATATCTAGGAGATATACGAAAGCTAAGGAAATATTTTTGTTTTTTGGACACATATTTAACCCCTTTTTTGTTGCCCCAACGGTCTGGACGCTATAGACAGAAGTTGGCACATTGGCGGTATCAACTTCCGACGAGTCCCGTGGAGCTTGTGGGGGTTGTAAAGGCTAAACAGTTCGGATGCTACAGAGGTTTTCGTGAGAAGACAGGTTTTTTGGATGTCTCGTGGTCTCACAAACATGCTGTAGCTCGGCCACCTTCCACCGCAAATGCAGAAGGCCAACATAGGTGGATGTGGTTGATTGAGACGCAGCCCATGACAAAAAACAGATATCTCTTGCTCAAACTGATGGATTTTGATGTAGAATTCTAAATTATGTTATATAGATTGATGCGCAGGTGCATCAATATACTCTTAAGGATTTTAAAAAGCTCCTGTAATTTTATGTTAACTTTACGCCTGTAGCTTTGCTTTAGCTAATGGATACATGTTTATTGGTAGGCCTATTTGGTTGTCATTTTCTCATGTTAAGCCTAACAAGCTATACACAGTGTCTGCTGGCTGGTGGCAATAATGTGTCCGATGCCTGGCTGGCAGCTATAATGTAATTACTTGTTTAAAGTCAGAAATTCAAGATTGTATTTTCGATGCAACAGCATACTAATCAGCAACCAATATATTTCGAGAATATACAACTGTCCTGTATAGCTTACCTGAACCTGCATGACATGAGCTGTCCTCTCTTGGATAGAATGTTGTTGTGCGTAATAACCAGTCTATTCATTCCAATTATATCACAGCATTGTTGAATACTCATTTCTGATTGGTTAGAAGGGCATTCTAGAATGGACATTAAAACCATATAATGGGACCGTTGTAAAAGTTATGGGACTCTATGCAATCACGATGCAATAAGCACCTACACATGCAGACCATACTTGCTACAAAGTTACAGAAAGCTAAACCAACAGCCACTCAAACTGAAATTGTATATATTATAAACGCAGGTCCAATGAGGAAAATAATTATCTTCCTAGCTAGGATAGATTATTTTTGCAGAGACATATTTTTGGAGCATCTGATGACCTAACGTGGTGATTGATGAACATGCATTTCTCTGGTCCCTATGTTGTAGTCATGAGTGGCACTATGCTGTCAAATCCTCCCAGTAACTGGTATATTTAAATTTGGTTGTCAAATTGGCAGGTTTGCTAGCAACAAACTATTTAGCTAGCTTCTAGCATAGTGTTTTATATGCAATGTGATCTCCTCGTAATGAACAGGGTTGGGTGTCCTGATGAGAAAGCAAGCTTTTGTAGCTATGCCAGGCAAAATCGGGCATCATCAGCCCATTGATATGGATGTCTTAAAATGAATGTCAATAGAAAACAGCTTAAACAAATGCAAATGCAGCTACTTTGCTGTTATTCTGGCTGCAGAGGTCGTGACTGTGTTAGCCGTAGATAGTTGGCTAGCTAACAAGCAACAAACGACTGGGTCGCATCTCTAATAACCAAAAGAACAACTGGGTCGCATCCATGAATATCGAACTAATCAAACAAACGACTGGGTTGCGTCTCTAGCAACCAAAATATGAGAAGATATGAATTCTCTTATAATAATGAGAATATCAAACAAATGTTTTATTTAAATGTGCTTTAGTATTGTTTTCTTTGGCAACTGTGGTATAAGTGGGATTAACATCTTTGTTCTCCACATTACCTTGGAAAAATGAACTCAACAAAGGGACTCGGCTCCACCTCGTCCTGCTGCATTGTCTATTCTTTCCAAGGTAACGTACAAACATCGGCATTTATCCATTACATCGGGGTTTCCCAAACTTGGTCCTGATGTTGCTATGGAAATTAACCTTTAATAGTGCAGCCCATTTCTGTAGGCTATTAACTTCTTTGGGACTGGAGGGCAGTATTGAGTAGCTTGGATAAAAAGGTGCCCAGAGTAAACTGCCTGCTACTCAGGCCCAAAAGCTAAAATATGCATATAATGAGTGGATTTGGATAGGAAACACTCTGAAGTTTCTAAAACTGTTTGAATGATGTCTGAGAGTATAACAGAATGGCAGGCAAAAGCCTGAGAAAAAATCCAACCGGGAATTGGGAAATCTGAGGTTTGTAGTTTTTCAAGTCATTGCCTATCGGATACACTATTGGGTCATATTGCACTTCCTAAGGCTTCCACTAGATGTCAACAGTCTTCAGAACCTTGTTTGAGGCTTCTACTGTGAAGGAAGAGAGAATGACAGCTGATTCAACCAGAGGTCTGGCAGAGTGCCATGAGCTGATCACACGTGTACCCGCGAGAGGTAGCTGCGCCCATTGCATTTCTAAAGACAAAGGAATTCTCCGGTTGGAACATTGAAGATTTATGATAAAAAACATCCTAAAGATTGATTCTATACATCGTTTGGCATGTTTCTACGAACTGTAATGGAACTCTTTTGACAATTAGTCTGAACAAGTGTTCGCACATTATGCATTTGGATTACTGGGTGAACAAAAAGGAGGTATTTCAACATGAATGATGGACAAAACAAACATTTATTGTGGAACTGGGATTCCTGGGAGTGCATTCCGATCAAGATCATCAAGGTAAATGAATATTTATAACGCTATTTCTGACTTTTCTGACACCTCTCCTTCTTTGGAAAATGTCTGGATGTTTTTCTTTGACTAGCGCTGTCCTAACATAATCGCAAGGTGTGCTTTGGCCATAAAGCCATTTTGAAATCTGACACAGCGGTTGCATTAAGGAGAGGTTTATCTATATTTCCATGCATAACACTTGTATCTTTTATCGATGTTTACTATGAGTGTTTCTGTAATTTTAAGTGGCTCTCTGCACTTTCACCGGATGTTTTTTTGAGACATTTCATTTCTGATCATAACACACCAATTTCAAATTCGGTGTTTGGACACAAAGATTAACTTTATCGAACAAAAACACATTTATTGTGTAACATGAAGTCCTGTGAGTGCCACCTGATGAAGATCAAAGGTTAGTGATTAATTTAATCGCTATTTCTGATTTTTGTGAGCCCTCTCCTTGGCTTGAAAATGGCTGTATGGTTTTCTGTGACTAGGTGCTGACCTAACATAATCGTTTGGTGTGCTTTCGCCGTAAAGCCAATTTCAAATCAGACACTGTGGCTGGATTTACAAGAAGTTTCTTTAAAATGGTTTAAAATACTTGTATCTTTGAAGGATTTTTAATTATGCAATTTCTGTTGTTCTGAATATAGCGCTGGCTGTTGGCGAGGTGGGACGCTACCATCCCACATATCCCAGAGAAGATAACCAGACAAAACCCGCTGAGTTACAAGAAAAATAGTTGCTGCATTTATCCCAAAGCCGACTACTTTTTTCCTCATTGTTAGGCTAATTGATGTGTAATTTTTATAAAAAGGTTTAGAAATAGCAACTAAATAGCAGCTTAATATAGCTATAGATAGTGGTTACACTGCATAATGAAACAATTCCTAGTAAGCTAGTGTTTTGAGGGTGGACTGACTGCATTATGTAAGGTAGAGTTTCCCAAACTCGGTCCTGGGCCCATGGACTCCGAGCCAGGCCGAGGCCCCTGCAGTGGGCGAGTGGTTCCGACGTGCATGGAACGCCACCCAAGACGTATGGAACGCCACCCAAGTGAGGCTCCAACGCGCTATCCAGCATCAGAAGGATCAGGGGGACCACCACTGCAGTTAGGCTTCCGTGTTTCATCCTAGTGATGGCATCTGGCTCTCCACCAGGAACCTCCCACGCTGCCTGCCCTGCCTGAAGCTGAGCTCCCGGTTTGTGGGGCGCTTCAAGGTCCTCCTGAGGGTTAATGAGATAAACTACCATTCACAACTCCGCACCAACTACCGGATCTCACCCTCTTCTCATGTTTCCCTCAGGGCAGTGGTTCCTGGTCCCCTTGCTGATGCTGTCCCTAGCGACACCCCTCCGCTTCCCCTGGACATTGATGGGTCCCCTGCCCATGCCGCTAAGTCCCTACTGAACCCCAACATTGTCCGGGGTTTCCTTCTCCACCATCCGGAACGGCTAAGCTCCCCGCCCTCAGAGCTGTTCTCCTGTCACTGTACTGCCAGCACTCACACCGGTCCTGGCAACCCACATTACGCACACCTACTCCCCATCATTATAAACACACCTGGACTTCATCATTACCTTGATTACTTCCCATTTATTTAGCCCTCAGTAGCCTCAGTCTTCAGGCAGTATTGGTTTTGTTCATGTTCAGTACGCTTCTCCTGTTTTGTTTACTGCTTTTTCCCATATTAAACTCACCTTCTGCACCTGATTCCTGACTCCTAGCACATACGTTACAATCATCAGCCTGTGACTTAAAATGAGTGTCATCCTCAGCACAAGGGGGAATTTCCACTTTGTCTAATTTCCTCTGAGACCGGGGTTCAGATCCCAATAGTTACACTCTCATGTTTCCCAAACTGATGCGAGTTTTGGAGACTGACTGGCACTGACCTCTGGAATGCCCTGAGCACTCAAATCAAGACAGGAACCACATAGTACAATATAACAGAAAGCATACCAACTGTGTCTGGTGTTGTGTCTCTGCTGTCCCACAGTGCACAGGTTGGTGGCAACTTAATTGGTAAGGACGGGCTCGTGGTAATGGCTGGAGCGGAATTGGTTGAATGACATAACACACATGGTTTCAATGTGTTTGATGTCATTCCATTTGATCCATTCCAGCCATTTTTGTGCTTCGTCCTCCCGTCAGCAGCCTCCACTGCCACAGTGATAGTGTCATCAGCCTGAGCTGGTCAAGGTCACTAGCACAAGCATTTGTCCCCAAACTGGCCGACATACATTCCCCTCATCAATCATTCATTAAACTAGCATGTCCTTTCCCCACCCCGGTGTGTGAGATCTGTGTTAGCGGTCAGGGTAACACACACACACACACACACACACACACACACACACACACACACACACACACAGCTAGCTTGCAGGGAGGGAAATAATACACTCTACGAATCCACACAACCCCAATAATCGTGATAATTTCTGGCTTCAACTTTTAATAACTACTCCATATGAATTCAAAACTGAAAAGAGAAACAGAACATTGCCAGTCTAGGCCCATCACCGTTCAACTGACAGAGACAGGAATCATTAACATTCCAAGCATGATCTACACAAAACTGCCGTTGGTGCCAACCCAACTGAGAAACAACCTCCATAGATAACCTTTGGGTATTGGTTGTCGGAATACAGTTTGTATGAACTCATAAACATCCTTTCACCACAGATAGACGCAGTCCTCTCTTTCCCCCTCTTTTCTCCTCCCTCCTCCCTCCTCTCCTCCTCCTACTGCCACTTGGTGTCACCTGGAAGTGAACTTCAGAGCAAGTTGTCTACTGTGCAACTAGAGGTAAAAAGAAACTTCTAGATCACCTCACCTCTACACTCTGAAACGCATACAAAGGTCTCCCTCCATTTGACAAATCTGACTATAACTCCATCCTCTAAATTCCTGCTTGCAATGAAAAAGTCAAACAGTAAGTACCAGTGATGCGCTCAATACAGAAGTGGTCCAATGAAGCGGATGCTATGCTACAGGACTGTTTTGCCTGCACAGATTGTATTATGTTCTGGGATTCATCCGATGGAATTGAGGAGTTTACCACATCAGTCACCGGCTTCAATAATGTTATCGACGATGTAGTCCCCACAGTGACCGTACGTACATATCCTAACCAGAAGCCATGGATTAAAGGCATCATCTGCACTGAGCTAAAGGCTAGAGCTGCCACTTTCAAAGAGAGTGACACAAATATGGACACTGATAAAAAAAATCTGCTATGCCCTTCGATCAGCCATCAAACAGGCAACGCGTCAATACACGATTAAGATTGAATCCTACTTCACCCGCTCTGATGCTCGCAATCAACACTGAACCATGCATGAGAGCACCAGCTGTTCTGGATGTCTGTGATTATGCTTTCCATAGCCAATGCGAGTAATACCTTTAAACAGGTTAATATTTACAAGGCCACAGGGCCAGATTAATTACCACGATGCATATGATGCGCATGCACTGATCAGCTAGCAAGTGTTTTCACCCTGACCTACGGTGATGAGACAGCCCACATGGAGGAGGTCAGAGACATGCCAGTGTGGTGCCAGGACAACAACCTCTCCCTCAACGTCAGCAAGACAAAGGAGCTGATCGTGGACTACAGGAATTGGAGGGCCGAGCATGCCCCCATTCACATAGAGGGGACTGTCGTGGAGGAAGGCCATAAAAATTGTCAAAGATTCCAGCCACCCTAATCATAGATCTGATATATTTTTTTCTCAAATTCCAACAGATTCATTGTGAATAAAAGGGAATTGTTTAAAGTGTTTCTTGCTTTGGATAAGGCCAATTTTTTAATTCCCTTGCTGTTTTTGTTTTTATGCTATGAAAATACAAGTCCTCTGATGATTTTCTTCACATTTACTACATAGTTAATGAGGGACTGATCAAAACCACAGAACAACGAATATTTGTTCAGCAGGAATTAAAGAGACAAACCCTTTCATAAAACAGAACTGGGAATATAACATCTCCCCATACATAGTAGTAGGCTACAAAGAACATAATTGTTTGTATTTTCATTTATTCTTTTACATCAAGGCACCATTTAATCTTGCGATCACAGTTGTAACCACGTCTAACTACTAAAACCTAACATGTTGTAATGTATCTTCAAGTAGAATCCTAAAAAAATAAAAAAGCAAACCATAAAAGAAATAGGAAAGATCCAGGGTATGGCTCATTTGTTTCAGTCTGCAACCAAGTTGGATTTTTAGTCCTTTAACATGGTTTCCATAGTACCATATCACATTGCAAATCCATCATGTACTTTTGTCTTAAATTAGTCTTTCACCTTGAAATCCGGATGATGCTCTGTAATACTACCCCATGTCTTGTTTCACAGTGAAATGAGTAATGCATTTCCCCCTTTTTTAATGATAAGTAATGCATTGTAAGAATGCTTCCATGTTCCAACCCCTCATGTGAAAGGTGCAGAACTGATTTTCCTGAACTAATCAAGTACAGTAGCTCTTCACCCTGTCTTTCTTAGACTATATTATATTGCTGACACGGCAAGATCCAGGCAATACCCTTTGCCATTGCTGGCCATCAATTAAACAACCAGTTATTATATTCATGCAAGATTTCTAATGAAACGTTAACATATGCAATGGGAAAACAACGATGGATATTGCAACGATGGAACAATGGATATTGGAACGATGAACGATGGATATTAGAGACTATATTGCTGACATGGCAAGATCCAATCCATAACCAAGAGATTGCTGGCATTCAACAAGTTATTATATTCATGGTAGACATACTAAAACCTGAACAATAATATACAATGGGAACACAACAGAAAAACCAACATTGTTACTCAGGTACAGTATATGGAACTGTGGATATCGCTGTTCTGACATCGATGCAGGGGGTTTGTTTTGCTGCCGATCAATACCGTTTGAAGGCCAACCTCTTTAATACAATATTCTGAAAGTTCATGTGCAGATAGGTATTCGGAGGCTCCTGGCCAAAGTTTTTTTCCCCCACAATCGACCCACAATCCAGGATCCCCACATGCTCAATCCTTTGTTCTCATAGGTAGAGAAAGAAAGAAAACAAAGAGAGAGAAAAGAGAGAGATTTCTTTGTCAGCAGAAAAGTCAAAACGTTAGAAAGGCCCCAGTGTACATCAAAGGGGCTTCATCATGTAACCTTCTTCCCCAGAAAAGAGGAACTCATAGGGGAATTGGAAGACTTGGATGGTATAAAGTCACCGCTCATAGTGGGAAAAAGCACCCTGAGTTTGGGCTAGGAGAAACATCACACTAATGTACACACCTCCTGCTGTCTCTGAGCATGTTACAGTCAATGCACTTTCTGCATGCTATCAGAATATGGAAATAGCATTTTACCAGTCAAACAAATACTGTAGATATTGACCATTGTAAAGCCTACTAGCAAGTTGTCCTCTCCCTCCATGCTCTCCTGCTCTCCACCCCCTGCTGCTTGCTGTTGTTGTTGTACAGGTCAAATCAAAGTGTATTGTTTGTGTATACCTTTTGCAGATGTTATCACAGGTGCAGTGAAATTCTTGTGTTTCTACCTCCAATGGTGCAGTAATACCTGCTACGTTCCTCGCTCCAACAGTGCAGTCGTACCTGCTATGTTCCTAGCTCCAACAGTGCAGTCATACCTGCTATGTTCCTAGCTCCAACAGTGCAGTCATACCTGCTATGTTCCTAGCTCCAACAGTGCAGTCATACCTGCTACGTTCCTAGCTCCAACAGTGCAGTAATACCTGCTACGTTCCTCGCTCCAACAGTGCAGTCATACCTGCTACGTTCCTCGCTCCAACAGTGCAGTCATACCTGCTATGTTCCTAGCTCCAACATTGCAGTCATACCTAAAAATACAAAACAATACACACAAATCCCCAAAATAAAAATCATTAAGAAATACCAGGACAATTCATTTCATAGTCCAGAATATGAATATATATGTATTTGATGGTGTGTATAGACATTTATGGACAGTATGTTACGGTTTTCTTCCGTCGAAAGAGAGTTGGACCAAAATGCAGCGTGGTTAGTTCGATACATCTTTAATGAAGAAAAAAACACGAACAATACAAAAACAACAAACGGAATGTGAAAACCTATACAGCCTATCTGGTGAACACTAACACAGAGACAGGAACAATCACCCACGATATACTCAAAGAATATGGCTGCCTAAATATGATTCCCAATCAGAGACAACGATAATCACCTGACTCTGAGAACCGCCTCAGGCAGCCATAGACTATGCTATACACCCCACAAAAACCCCATGACAAAAACGCAACACAATAACCCATGTCACACCCTGGCCTGACCAAATAATTGAAGACAAACATACATTACTTCGACCAGGGCGTGACAGAACCCCCCCCTAAGGTGCGGACTCCCGGACGCACATCAAAACAATAGGGAGGGTCCGGGTGGGCGTCTGTCCATGGTGGCGGCTCCGGCTCGGGACGTGGACCCCACTCCATCACTGTCTTAGTTCCTCCCCCTCGCGTCCTAGGATAGTCCACCCTCGCCGCCGACCATGGCCTAGTAGTCCTCACCCAGAACCCCACTGGACTGAGGGGCAGCTCGGGACTGAGGGGCAGCTCGGGACTGAGGGGTAGCTCGGCACTGAGGGGTAGCTCGGCACTGAGGGGGAGCTCGGCACTGAGGGGGAGCTCGGCACTGAGGGGGAGCTCGGCACTGAGGGGGAGCTCGGCACTGAGGGGAAGCTCGGCACTGAGGGGAAGCCCGGCACTGAGAGGAAGCCCGGCACTGAGAGGAAGCCCGGCACTGAGAGGAAGCCCAGCACTGAGAGGAAGCCCAGCACTGAGAGGAAGCCCAGCACTGAGAGGAAGCTCAGCACTGAGAGGAAGCTCAGCACTGAGAGGAAGCTCAGCACTGAGAGGAAGCTCAGGCAGGTAGTTGGCTCCGGCAGATCCTGGCTGGCTGGCGGATCTGGACGAGTCTGGTTGACTGGCAGATCTGGAAATGTCTGGTTGACTGGCAGATCTGGAAGAGTCTGATTGACTGGCAGATCTGGAAGAGTCTGGCTGACTGGCAGATCTGGAAGAGTCTGGCTGACTGGCAGATCTGGAAGATCATGGCTGACTGGCGGATCTGGAAGATCATGGCTGACTGGCGGATCTGGAAGATCATGGCTGACTGGCGGATCTGGAAGATCATGGCTGACTGGCGGATCTGGAAGATCATGGCTGACTGGCGGATCTGGAAGATCATGGCTGACTGGCGGATCTGGAAGATCATGGCTGACTGGCGGATCTGGAAGATCATGGCTGACTGGCGGATCTGGAAGATCATGGCTGACTGGCGGATCTGGAAGATCATGGCTGACTGGCGGATCTGGAAGATCATGGCTGACTGGCGGATCTGGAAGATCATGGCTGACTGGCGGATCTGGAAGATCATGGCTGACTGGCGGATCCTGGCTGACTGGCGGATCTAGCTGCTCTGGCTGCTCCATGCAGACTGACAGCTCTGGCTGCTCCATGCAGACTGGCAGCTCTGGCTGCTCCATGCAAACTGTCAGCTCTGGCTGCTCCATGCAGACTGGCAGCTCCATGCAGACTGGCAGCTCTGGCTGCTCCATGCAGACTGGCAGCTCTGGCTGCTCCATGCAGACTGGCAGCTCTGGCTGCTCCATGCAGACTGGCAGCTCAGGCTGCTCCATGCAGACTGGCAGCTCAGGCTGCTCCATGCAGACTGACAGCTCAGGCTGCTCCATGCAGGCTGGCAGCTCTGGCTGCGCTAAACAGGCAGGAGACTCCAACAGCACTGTAGAGGAGGAAGGCTCTGGCAGCGCTGAACAGGTGGGAGACACCGGCAGCACAGGAGAGGAGGAAGGCTCTGGCTGCGCTAAACAGGCGGGAGACTCCAGCAGCGCTGTAGAGGAGGAAGGCTCTGGCTGCGCTGAACAGGCGGGAGACTCCGGCAGCGCAGGAGAGGAGAAAGGCTTTGGCAGCGCTAAACAGGCGGGACGCACTGAAGGCCTGGTGCGTGGTGCTGGCAATGGTGGTACTGGACTGAGGACACGCACAGGAAGCCTGGTGCGGGGGGCTGCCACCGGAGGACTGGTGTGTGAAGGTGGCACAGGATGGACCGGACCGTGAAGGCGTACTGGAGAGCCTGAGAGCAGGACTGGCACAGGACGTGCAAGGCTAGGGAGGTGTACAGGAGGCCTGGTGCGTGAGACTGGCACAATCTTCACCAGCCGACTAACACGCACCTCAGGACGAGTATGGAGCGGGCGAATATCTTGCATACTACACCAAATCAACTGCTCTCTCTCTTCACTCTCTTCACTCTCCTCTTCACTCTCCTCCAATTATATTAACATCTCCTCGAGTGTCTCCTCATCTCCCATCTGTTCACTCTCCTCCATTCCGTCCAATAATTCCTCGACCCTCTCAGACTCAGCCCTTAGCTTCGCCAATAGCTCCGATAACATCCATGGCTCCTTACGGTAAACAGGGGGAGTTGGCTCAGGTCTGAACCCTGACTCTGCCACGCCTGGGACTTCAGATCTTCAGTCTATACAGTATCACGCTCAAAAGTTGTGTATTGAAAACAACTTGTAAGGAATTGTATATTTTGAGTCTGAATACCTGTGTTGCAATTGTACGTTGGAGTGTGTGAGTATTTGTGTGTGCGCATGCGTGCTTACGGTATGTATGTATTGCCTCCTGACAAACGCTGCATCTGTATTTGTTGGGGATGAGTGTCCCTGTATGTAGGTCTCGTCTGTCTTACCATACTCAGCGCCTCTCTAACAGCCTCATCCCTCAGCCCTCAAGTCCCATAAGCACCATCTGTTGTTCCGTCTCCCAAAAACTCCATTAGCAATGCCATCGATTAGCCACAGAACTGGCCACAGGGAGAAATTTGGCTTGGCTGGCAGTGTGACTGTGCACGATGGGCTAGTGATGTGAGGGGAGGGATGGGGGGATAAATAGAGAAGATGAATGGACAGGAACAGGATCAGTGACAGAATCATCATCAACTCCCAGGACGCAAATGACCACAGCCCTCCATCCTGCCAGCCCTCCATCCCGCCAGCCAGCCCCCCATCCATTTTCTTCTCTTTTCCTCTCATGTCTATCTCTTCCCTCCATCCTCTCCATCCCTTTCCCTGACATATCTACACAATCAAATATCATACACTGGAATCATGTGTAACACCCATATCGCAGAAGCATCTATTTCTAAATATGTTAATCTCTCTTCCTCTTTGCATTTTTGCCTCTTACTCTCCCCATGCTCCCTATACCAACTTCGTCATCATTTATCCCTCTTCTGGTCTTTCTCACATACTCTATCTCCCTCTCCATCCCTCCCTCTGTGATATCTATCTCTTGCAGGTGGAGGTGAGATTAGGTGTGTGTGTCAGGGAAATGGGGCTTGTCTCCTCTACAGTGATAGAGCTCTACCGCAGTAGGTACATCCTCCAGGGCTTTACTGTAACACCTGTACAAAACAGAGGCAGTAACAACAACACAGCATAAACAACAACAGCAGCACATTCCCTTCACTGAGCCTAAGACACACAGCCATGCAGGATATAAGGAATGCAATGGATATACAAAGCAGTGATGTCTGTCACTCAACTGACTGACTTACTAGCTGATTGGCTGATTTCATTAATTAATGGACAGGTGGGTGAATTGATTAATTATTTAATGAATGGATGGATGGATGGATGAATGAATGACAAATGGATGTGTACAGTATTAATGAATATGGGAGGGATGTGTTCATATCATGTGTAAAATAATGACTGCTTCTCAGATACTCTAACACAGTAGGATGGTCACAATGTTACGCTGTCATCTAATATATATTATTAGTTTGAGTTTTATCCCGATTCCTTTTGAAGGCTACCTACTGATAAGATATTCTCACAAATGAGGCTCTGTGACAGTTGTTCCTGTCTTCTACTGTTATGCAGCCTGTTCCTCCATCTCACAGGGAGATGACATGCCTTGTGGGCAGGCAGGCTGGCTGGCTGGCTGGTATGCTTTTGCTAGTGTGTGTGTGTGTGTGTGTTTGTGTGCCAATGAGTGTGTATGTCCATACTGAAATATGTGTGTGTGTTTGCCTTTGCTCTTATTTCTGTGTGTGTGACAGGCCTGTCGAGCCCATCCCATTCCTCAGCATGAAAAAAAATGAATAATTCTGACACATGGAACACTGGAGCCTGCTGTCGCTCTTCCCCACTGGCATTCTATTGAGCTCGCTAGTAGGACGTATCACAACAAATCCATTCATTAATCAATCACCCACCCAGTCAGCCCAGCCAATCAGTCAAACAAACTAAAAATAATAAAAATACCCACCGGTGTAAATCCCAACTCATCAATGGGTTTAACTCAGCAATAAAGAAGGGATATTAAAATCAACTCACCAATAAATCAGTCATTCGGTCAATACAGCAACTAGATACAAACAATGGAAGTGCAAAAGGGGTGAGGACATGAGGGAGAACAACTGGAAGTTGCAGCTCACTGTCGTTCCCTTTCTCGTCCTCACTTACGGAAAAAACATGTGACATTTCCAGATGTTTTGCACGTGTGAAATGTTTTGGAACACTTTATGTGAACGTATTTCACATGAAGATCATATTTCACATTAAGTTTTACATGTGGATTCAGGTTTTTACATGATGCCCTGCAAACAAACATTTCTCTTTAGGATGTCCCCGGAATTCAACAGCAGAGTCATTTTTTAAGTGTAAAACTAATAATGACTGGGAAGACTATGAAGTACAAAAGCAGTGGTGTAAAGTACTTAAGTTAAAGTACTACTTAAGTCACTTTTTGGGGTATCTGTACATTACTATTTATATTTTTGACAACTTTGACTTCACTACATTCCTAAAGAAAATCTACTTTTTTCTCCATACATTTCCCTGACACCAATAAGTAGTTACATTTTGAATGCTTAGTAGGACAGGAGTATTTTCAAATTCATACACTTATCAAGAGAACATCCCTAATCATCCCTGCTGCCTCTGATCTGGCGAACTCACTAAACACAAATGCTTAATTTGTAATGATGTTGTGACTGTTGGAATTTGCCCCTGGCTATCCATAAATAAAAAAAAATAGAAGATGGTGCCGTGTGGTTTACTTAAAATAAGGAATTTGAAATTATTATATTTTTACATTTTGGGTACTTTTTCCACCACTGTTCACAAAGTTATGTGCGGCGCTAGAAAGTTGGCTGTCAGCAATATTACAATGTAAACGTTTAATCTGTTTGTCTGCAGTTTTCAAGACATGGTATATGCGCTGAACGATTCCCTTCTCATCACTCATCTAGAAAAAACCTAGACTAAAAATGTGAAAATCAATCAATCCGCCATCATTAACACAATGGCGAAATCAAATGATGTAATTATTTCAATATTGAAATGGCATGGGCAACGGAGAAAAACTAATTGGTACAATTTAGGGGAAAGAGTAACACAGGCACTAATGATAGGGTTGTCAGCATGCAGGTCTGGGCAGATGAGATGTAGTCATTGCTTGTGTGCACCTGTAAGTTGTTCGTATGTATAAGTTTGTATCTGGAGTGGTAAAAAATATTAAAGTTTTCAACTTACATATTTGACACACTTTGACATATGATTGTTGTTTATGAACACTGAGTGTACAAAACATTAGGAACACCTGCTCTTTCCATTACATAAACTGACCAGGTAAATCTAGGTGAAAGCTATGATCCCATATTGATGTCACCTAAATCCACTTCAATCAGTGTAGAGGAGACAGGTTAAAGAAGGATTTTTAAGCCTTGACACAATTGAGGCATGGATTGGGTACGTGTGCCATTCAGAGGCAGGACAAAATATCGTGCCTTTGAACGGGGTAGGTGCCAGGTGCACCAGTTTGAGTGTGTCAATAACTGCAACGCTGCTGGGTTTTTCACTCTCAACAGTTTCCTGTGTGTATCAAGAATGGTCCATCACTCAAACGACATCCTGCAAGACACAACTGTGGGAAGCATTGGAGTCAACATGGGCCAGCATACCTGTGGAATGCTTTTGACACCATGTAGTCCTTCCCCCAATGTATTGAGGCTGTTCTGAGGGCGAAAGGGAGTGCAACTCAATATTAGAATGGTATTCCTAATGTTTTGAACACTCAGTGCATATTGATACAGTAATTGTCCTCACCTGGGATTTGAACTCAACCTCTTGGTTCATGACACTCCAATCTTCCTGCTACGCCACCACATCTGTGTAATTTAGTGTTTTCGTGTGTATTCATACATTTGTACTTCAAAGTAAATCTCAGCTTTGTCAAAAATACACTCAAGAAAAACTATTACATTCATTGACGTGATTCAGGAGTAATAATAAAACAGAATAATATGCCCCATCAACATTAAAAAAAACTACACAGAAAACCCTCAAATTGCTGAAAAAAGTAAAAATAATGAATGATGAGAGAATAGTCAGATGAACTGTTAACTAAAATAGCAGTGCAGATGGCACACTTTCGCTAAGTGCAGAGATGTATTATAGGTAATGAATGTGTAGGGGACTTATGAGCAGAGGTGTGGACTCGAGTCACATGACTTGGACTCGAGTCAGACTCGAGACTTGATGACTTGCAACTCGACTTTGACTTTAACACCAATGACTCGTGACTTGACTTGGACATGCGTCACGCCCTGACCATGCAGTGCCCTTGGTTCTCTATGGTGTAGTAGGTCAGGGCGTGACTAGGGGGTATGGCTACCCATGTATTTCCATGGAAATATAACATTTATTTGGAAATAAATAAATAGATATTTTTTTAAAGCATTCATGATTTGCATAAATGTTTTAAACTATTATTCTTGTTAAAAATATGAAATGGTATTACATTTGGTGAAGAGCACATGACTTGTATTAGGACTTGAAACTCCAAGTTCAGGACTTGAGACTTGACTTGATACTTGCCTGTCTTGACTTGGGACTTGACTGGGGACTTGAGTGCTAAGACTTGAGACTTACTTGTGACTTGTAAAACACCCCACCGAAGATCACGTTTTCACATGTGTAGTTTCATGTTATCACGTTGCTTTTGCATGTTAACTTCTTGCGTCGAGCCATCCCGGATCCGGGATCGTGACTACAGCCTCAAGCCCATTACCATAACGCAACGTTAACTACTCATGAAAATCGCAAATGAAATGAAATCAATATGCTAGCTCTCAAGCTTAGCCTTTTGTTAACAACTCTGTCATCTCAGATTGTCAAAATATGCTTCTCAACCATAGCAAAACAAGCATTTGTGTAACAGTATTGATAGCTAGCGTAGCATTTAGCGTAGCATTTAGCGTTAGCATTCAGCAGGCAACATTTTCACAAAAACCACAAAAGCATTCAAATAAAATAATTTACCTTTGAAGAACTTCGGATGTTTTCAATGAGGAGACTCTCAGTTAGATAGCAAATGTTCAGTTTTTCCTGAAAGATTATTTGTTTAGGACAAATCGCTCCATTTTCTGCATCACGTTTAGCTATGAAAAAAACCTGTATCCAGGATTGTGTAAATCTATCCGCAAGCTCATTAGCATAACGCAACATTAACTATTCATGAAAATCGCAGAATGAAATGGAATAAATCTATTTGCTCTCAAGCTTAGCCTTTTGTTAACAACACTGTCATCTCAGATTTTCAAAATATGCTTTTGAACCATAGCTAAAACAAGCATTTGTGTAACAGTATTGATAGCCTAGCATAGGATTATGCCTGGCATTCAGCATGCAACATTTTCACAAATACCAGAAAAGCATTCAAATAAAATCATTTACCTTTGAAGAACGTCAGATGTTTTCAATGAGGAGATTCTTAGTCAGATAGCAAATGTTAAGTTTTTACAAAAATATTATTTGTGTTGACAAATCGCTCCGTTTTCTTCATCACGTTTGGGTAAGAAAAAAAAAGGAAAATTAAGTCATTAAAACGCTAACTTTTTCCAAATTAACTCCATAATATCGACAGAAACATGGCAAACGTTGTTTAGAATCAACCCTCAAGGTGTTTTTCACATATCTATCGACGATAAATCATTTGTGGCAGTTTGGTTTCTCTTCTGAAGAAAATGGAACGCTCATGGACCTGGAGATTACGCAATAATTTTGACGGAGGACACCGGGCGGACACCTGGTAAATGTAGTCTCTTATGGTCAATCTTCCAATGATATACCTACAAATACGTCACAATGCTGCAGACACCTTGGGGAAACGACAGAAAGGGCAGGCTCATTCCTGGCGCATTCACAGCCATACAAGGAGACATTGGAACACAGCGCCTTCAGAATCTGGGGCATTTCCTGTATGAAACTTCATCTTGGTTTCGCCTGTAGCATTAGTTCTGGGGCACTCACAGATAATATCTTTGCAGTTTTGGAAACGTCAGAGTTTTTTCTTTCCAAATCTGTCAATTACATGCATAGTCAAGCATATTTTCGTGACAGAATATCTTGTTTAAAACGGGAACGTTTATCCAAAAATTAAAAGAGCGCCCCCTATCTCGAAGTTAACCTGTTACTCCTACCCCCTACTTTTTAGAACATTCTGTTAAAAATCGCGCAACATTTCAGCGCCCTGCTGCTCATGCCAGGAATATAGTATATGCATATGATTAGTATGTGTGGATAGAAAACACTCAGACGTTTATAAAACTGGTTAAATCACGGCTGTGACTATAAAAGAACGTGCGTTTCATCGAAAAGCGCAGGAAAATCTGATCACTGAAAATTGGAAAATATATCAATGTGCCACTTGTATGAATTGTCTATGGGAAAGCAAATTACCTGGAGCCGAGATTTCAATTCCTACAGCTTCCACACGATGTCAACAGTCTTGTCATTTGCCTAGGCTTTGTTTCTTGGTCAAACGAAGAAGAGACAGACGATTTCTTCAGGTCTCGGACCGGATATTTTGGTTGGACATTATTTCCAGACGTACCCCTATAGAATATACATCGCCTCGTGATCAATTTGATCGCTTATTAACGTTTACTAATACCTAAATTACAAAAGTATTTCGAAGTGTTTTGTGAAAGTTTATCGTCGACTTTTTTTTATTTAAAAAAATGACGTTACGTTATAAGACGCTATTTTTTTCGTTTATCACACAGTCTTCATAGATCGATATCTAGGCTATATATGGACCGATTTAATCGAAAAAAAGACCCAATAGTGATTATCGGACATCTAGGAGTGCCAACAAAGAAGATGGTCAAAGGTAATGAATGTTTCATATTTTATTTGTGCGGTTTGTGTAGCGCCGACTATGCTAATTAGTTTGTTTACGTCCCCTGCGGGTCTTTTGGGGTGTTACATGCTATCAGATAATAGCTTCTCATGCTTTCGCCAAAAAGCATTTTAAAAATCTGACTTGTTGCCTGGATTCACAACGAGTGTAGCTTTAATTCAATACCATGCATGTGTATTTTAATGAATGTTTGAGTTTTAACTAGTACTATTAGCATTTAGCGTAGCGCATTTGCATTTCCAGATGTCTAGACGGGACGCCTGCGTGTCAGGTAGGAGCAAGAGGTTAACATACACTCAATTAGTATTTGGTAGCATTGCCTTTAAATTGTTATTCTTTGGTCAAACGTTTTACGTAGCCTTCCACAAGCTTCCCACAGTAAGTTGGGTGAATTTTGGCCCATTCCTCCTGACAGAGCTGGTGTAACTGAGTCAGGTTTGTAGGCCTCCTTGCTCGCACACGCTTTTTCAGTTCTACCCACAAATGTCATTTTGAGGTCAGGGCTTTGTGATGGCCACTCCAATACCTTGACTTTGTTGTCCTTAAGCCATTTTGCCGCAATTTTGGAAGTAAGCTGGGGGTCATTGTCCATTTGGAAGACCCATTTGCGACCAAGCTTTAACTTCCTGACTGATGTCTTGAGATGTTGCTTCAATATATCCACATAATTTTCCACCCTCGTGATGCCATCTATTTCTTGAATTGCACCAGCCCCTCCTGCAGCAAATCACCCCCACAACATAATGCTGCCACCTCCGTGCTTCACGGTTGGGATGGTGTTCTTTGGTTTGCAAGCATCCCCCTTTTTCCTCCAAACATAACAATGGTCATTATGACCAAACAGTTCTATTTTTGTTTCATCAGACCAGAGGACATTGCTCCAAAAAGTACGATCTTTGTCCCCATGTGCAGTTACAAACCAGAGTTTGCAAACCAGAGCGGTTTTGGAGCTGTGGCTTCTTCCTTGCTGAGCAGCCTTTCAGGTTATGTCGATGTAAGACTTGTTTTACTGTGGATGTAGATACTTTTGTACCGGTTTCCTCCAGCATCTTCACAAGGTCCTTTGCTGGTTTCTGGGATTGATGTGCACTTTTCACACCAAAGTATGTTCATATGTAGGAGACAGAACGCTTCTCCTTCCTGAGCGGAATAATGCCTGCGTTACGCCACTCCCATGATACTCCCAATAACGCCACTCCCATGGTGTTTATACGTGCGTACTATTGTTTATACAAATGAATGTGGTACCTTCAGTCGTTTAGAAATTGCTCCCAAGGATGAACCAGACTTGTGGAGCTCTTGTGGACCAGACTTGTGAACCAGACTTGTGGAGCTCTACAGGTCTTGGTTGATTTATTTTGATTATCCCATGATGTCAAGCAAAGAGGCACTGAGTTTGAAGGTAGGCCTTGAAATACATTCACAGGTACACCTCCAATTGACTAAAATTATGTCAATTAGCCTATCAGAAGCTACTAAACCATGACATAATTTTCTGGAATTTTCCAAGCTATTTAAAGGGACAGTCAACTTAGTGGATGTAAACTTCTGACCCACTGGAATTGTGATACAGTGAATGATAAGTGAAATAATCGGTCTGTAAACAATTGTTCGAAAAATTACTTGTGTCATGCACAAATTAGATGTCCTAACCGACGTGCCAAAACTATAGTTTGTTAACAAGACATTTGTGGAGTGGTTGAAACACAAGTTAATGACTCCAACCTAAGTATATGTAAACTTCTGACTTCAACTGTATGTTTACATTGCCAAAGCAAGTGAAATATATAAACAATCAGAAATTAACAGTAAACATTACACTCAAAAGTTTAAGGAATAGAGACATTTCAAATGTCATAGTCATGGCTATGTACAGTGTTATAACAATGTGAAAATAGTACACAGTAAAACAGGGAGAATATAGAAACATAAATATGGGTTATATTTACAGTGGTGTTTGTGGTTGCCTTTTCTTGTGGCAACAGGTCCCCCATATTTATTGTTGTGTCACGCTGGTATTTCACCTAATAGATTTGGGATTTGTTTTTGAATTATTTGTGGTTCCATGTAATCTGAGGGAAATGTGTTTCTCTAATATGGCCATACATTTGGCAGGAGATTAGGAAGTGCAGCTTAGATTCCACCTCACTTTGTGGGCAGTGTGCACATTGCCGGTCTTCTCTTGAGAGCCAGGTCTGCCTTCGGCGGCCTCTCGCAATAGCAAGGCTATGCTCACTGGGTGTCACGCCCTGACCTTAGAGATCCTTTTTATGTCTCTATTTTGGTTTGGTCATGGCGTGAGTTGGGGTGGGCATTCTATGTTTTGTGTTTCTATGATTTTCTATTTCTATGTTTTGACCGGGTTTGGTTCTCAATCAGGGACAGCTGTCTATCGTTGTCTCTGATTCGGAACCATACTTAGGTACCCTTTTTCCCACCTGTGTTTGTGGGAAGTCAACTTTGTTTGATGGCACATAGCCTGAAGCGTCACAGTTTGTGTTTGTATTGTTTATTGTTTTGTCGGCGTCATTTCAAATAAAAGAGAAAATGTACGCTCCCCACGCTGCACCTTGGTCCAGTTCCTTCAACAGCCGTGACATTGCGTCTGTACATAGTAAAAAAAAAATCTTAATTTTGGAACAGTCTGTTTCGGGCCAAATAGCATTCCAGTTTGCTCAGTTTGTTGGTAAATTCTTTCCAATACGTCAAGTAATTATCTTTTCGTTTTCTCTTTTCTTGATAATTAGCATGTCTCTTCCTAATTCTGCTCTGCATGCATTATTTGGTGTTTTATGTTGTACATGTAGGATGTTTTTTGCAGAATTCAGCATGCAGAGTCTCAATTTGGTGTTTGTCTCATTTTGTGAATTTGTGGTTGGTGAGCGGAACCGAAAACTGATTAAAGTATTTTTAGCCAGATCCTAATTGGGAGGTCGAATTTGATGTACTTTTTATTTAACCAGGAAAAGCCCACTGAGACCCAGTGTCTTTTTCAAGGGAGACCTGCCCAAGAAGGCAGCAACAATCAATACATTACCAAATTAAAATATAAAACAAGATGACACATGATCCAGCCTAAAAAAAAGCATTTACACTCCTCCGTAACAGAGTCTCCCATCAATATTTTAAATTCAGTCAGTGGCACTAACATATCTAGATGAAGCATGGATTGTAGACTATTCCATGCCTCTGGTGCACAAGAAGAGAAGGCAGTCTTTCCTAATACTTTGAATGTCCTGGGGAATTTAAGTATCAACCACCTAGCAGACCAGGAATGGTACGCTGGTGGTGAAGGAGACCAGACTACAGAGGTAAAGAGGGAGTTTACCCAAATGGGCTTTGTAGATGAACACATACAAATGTATCTTTCTGCACATATAAAGTGAGGTCCAACCTACCATTTGGTACATGGTGCAATGGTGGGTGAGTGACTTGGCAATTGTAATAAAGCACAAGGATGCATGATAAACAGAGTCCAGTCTCTGTAAGACAGAGGCTGCATGCATATACAACAAGTCACCATTATCAATAATCACCATACAGAGAGAAAAATGGCCTGAACACGCTTCTTTCTAGCCATAAGCGGGAAGCAAGTTATTACAAAAATTAAAACCCAATTTCAATTTAAGCTTTGTCACAAGATTATCCGCATGAACTTTGAAGGACAACTTGTCATCCAACCAAATACCTAGGTATTTGTAGAACTACACTTTTTCAATGGAGACACAACCATATGTAACAATGCTAACCTTCTCTGGCAGAGGTCTAGCTCTGGTAAAGGTCATGAATTTACTTCTTTGTGCATTCAAGACCAGATTGAGACCATAAAGGGAGGCCTGCAGTGACTGAAAAGCAGTCTGGAGCTCTTCAACAGCATGAACCAGAGAAGGAGCACATGAATATATGACTATCATCTGCATATAGATGTAACTTTGCTGGTTGCATCCCCTTTCCCAAATCATTAATACAAAGTGAGAACAATACTGGAGCTAAAATGGAACCCTGGGGCACACCTATATTAATCTCAAGAAAGCTAGACTTGTGATTGTCAGTATATACACATTGTGTTCTGTCAGAAAGATAATTCCTCTACCAATTTCCTGTCCCTTCACTGAGGCCAATGTTTCTGAATCTAGCAGCTAGCAACAATTCATGTTCAACTGAATCAAAGGCTTTTGATAAATCCACAAACAGAGCAGCACAATGTTGCTTTTTATTAAGTACATTAATAATTTAATTTGCCACTGCCATAGCTGCAGTGCTGTGCCCCGAGCTAAAGCCAGACTGAACCCCGCTCAGTTTGTTATTTTCAATTAAGAAGTTTTTTAACTGTGAGTTCACTAGGGATTCATAGACTTTGGCCAGGATAGGGAGTTTGGAGATAGGACGATAGTTGTTAGCATCGGAGGGATCTCCACTCTTCAGCAGTGGGATGACGTAAGCTGATTTCCAAATGCTGAGTATGGAATTGTCCAAGAGACTCAAGTTGAAAAGGTGAGCCACAGGTTCAGTAATAATACCAGCTGCTATCTTTAAGAGGTAGGGGCCTGGACCTGCAGTCTTTTTAGTGTATATTGCCTTTTGTGCTTTATAGAAATCAGTATAAGAAACAGGCTCAAAGTTAAAATAGTTCTCATGAGGGCCTACATCATAGTTGACTGCAACTGAGCTTACGTTAGAGGCCTGTGCCACACAATTATTAAAAACTGAACCAGCAGATATGAAGTGCTTGTTTAAAAAACCCCACAATATCTGCTTTATCTTTCAGTTCATTAGAATCCATCATTAAATGGTCAGGAAGGCCAGAGGATACATTAGAACCTGACACTGATTTGATTAGCTTCCAGAACTTGGTAGCGTCTGACTTGGACTTCCTGATTAATCCTGTGCATTTGTTTATTAGCGCTCTGAAGGAGGCCCTGTCAACAGGATCATTTGTATGTCTAACTTGAGCCCAAGATATATCTCTTTCTAATTAACTCTGCCAAGTTATCTGAAAACCATTGTCCCTTCCACTGATTCTAAATTTCTTCACAGGCGCATGCTTATCACAAGTGGACACAAATGTCATATAAAAATAGTCCCAGGCAAAGTCAACATCGGGTATCATACTTACTCTGTCAATGTTATGGTACAGCTCATGTAAGAACGCTTGCTCATCAAACTGGCTAAAATGTCTTTTAAAAATATAACGGGGTTTGGCTTGGGTCATTTTTGTATTTCTAACACAGGCAATTGCACAGTGATCACTGACACCATTACATAATATCCCAGTTGATGTGTATTTGTGAGGGGAATTTGTTAGCATAATGTCCAATAGAATTGATTTTGTTAGGTGTTCTGGGATTCGGTCTTGTAGGCACATTAATTAATTGCGCGAGATTCAAAGAGTCACACAGTTCCTTAAAAGTGTCCGATACGGATGTAAGCATGTCCCAGTTCAAATCTCATAAAATAACAAAATCAGAGTAATTTAACTTGTGCAGAACATCAGAAAGAGAGTTTAGTGCGTGTCCCGAAGCCGAGGGCGGTCGGTAGCAGTTGACTACAGTGATGTGGGAGTCCTTATATACTGTAATGAAACAGCAGGGAGCAGGTCTCGAACCCTCGACCTTCGAGCCCGAGGTCCGGCGCGCTATCGACTGTGCCGTAAAAGCATGCTCAACCGCAAACAATTCAAAATGTTTGGCTTTGGTAATCGAGAGAATTTCAGAGGTGTTATAAACTCTGATTTTCCTTTACTCATCCGAGCCGTTATAAAAAACGTGTACCCATCAAAATAAATCAAGTTATTTAACACATTT
The DNA here is from genome assembly GCF_023373465.1 of Oncorhynchus keta. Classification (NCBI taxonomy): domain Eukaryota; kingdom Metazoa; phylum Chordata; class Actinopteri; order Salmoniformes; family Salmonidae; genus Oncorhynchus; species Oncorhynchus keta. Next base: position 15,104,731 of record NC_068453.1, read on the forward strand.
CTTTAACCAAGTTTCTGATAAAAACCATTACGTCTGCATTTTGTCGTTTTGGTCCATATTCTAATCATGTCGATTTCTGGAAATAGACTTCTGACATTAACATACAGGCCAAAGCCTGCTCTGTTTTTAAAATCATAGGGAGTCAGTAGAGATTGCATGGAATCTACCGACCCAGGGTTTGGTCGTACATTACCGGAGATCAACAACAATAAAAGCATAACAATATATCTCAGTTGCCAAATGCGTGAGGACTTGGCGGAGCCAGCACCATTGTCAATAAAACGAACGGAGTCTTTCGACATAGAAAAAAGTAATTCAATAGTTAGACATTTTGAAAGTATGCCATCAAGTGTAGGCCAACTTGCGTTTGAGAGTGGTACAAATGTAATTGCAGAGAGAGACCAAGTTCCTGGTCGTATTGACATGGTCTCATCGGAGTGTTTGCAAATTGTAGGGCATAAAGCAAAGATAATTCACTCACCCATTGATCATTCAGCCTATTTAATCCAGGATGGCATTGAGTAATGAGCAGGCACAGTAACAGATACATAAAACGGGTTTTAGAGGTCGTTGCACATCTGTGCTGAATTACCAGTATAGGTTGTGTTGAATGTAGATTTTCCCAAACCCATCAGGTTTTCCAATCCACAAACCACTTCTCCACTCCTAGCCTTCAGTGAGCCCCTGCTCTCTGCATAGTGGGCCTGCGCGCAAACTGACGCTCCTGACTGGGCGAGTTCCAACTCCAGAAAGGTGTAGAAAAAACAAAGGTACTTTGTAGAAGTACGTTTTGTAAAATAGAGACTGAGATCTAAAAAGAATAGTTGTCATATACAGCATCCACCTTCACATCAATAGTATTGCTTCTGTGAACAGGATCAGGAACATTCAAACTCTGATCCCAAGGATCACACATACACATGGACAGACTGATTGGCTACCATCTTGGATTTGAAGGGCTACTTTTGATGGCGTAGAAGTCCCTTCTTGCCTTATCTCTCAGGTTGGTTACTTGTGGTGCTGATGTTTAGGCAGAGGTAGGTATAATTATTTGTGTGCTCTAGGGCAACGGTGTCTAGATTTAATTTATATTTGTGGTCCTGCACCTTTTTTGGAACACCATTATTTTTCATCTTACTGAGATTTAATGTCAAGGCTCAGGTCTGACAGAATGTGTGCAGAAGATCTCGGTGCTGCTGTAGGCCCTCTTTGGTTGGGGACAGAAGCACCAGATCATCAGCAAGGAGTAAACATTTGACTTCAGATTCTCTCTCTCTCTCTCTCTCTCTCTCTCTCTCTCTCTCTCCTCTGCCTCCCTCCCTCCCACTCTCATAAAACTGTCCATAACAGAGTGATATCATGAAGCCACAAAACAATATGCTGCATGTTTTGAATAAAAGGCTGTGGGGGAAATTAAGTTGTGTGGCAGGAGAGAATGGAAGATGTGGAAGGGCAGACAATATTAATTTCTCTGTTTGTCTGAGAGGTGGGAATGCTGAGTTCTGTTTGGCTCTCTGGAGAGATTGAGTTGAGTGATAAACAGAGGGAAAGAGAGAGGGGGGGTGAGAGAGACAACGAGAGACAGAGAAAGAAGAGAGAGAGAGGGGGAGAGAGAGAGACAGACAGACAGACAGAGGGGCGGGCATTTACATTGATGTGGGAGGAAAAGGTGAAAATCATCTAGAAGAGACAGATTTAAAGAGACCAGATGTTGATGTTCAGACAGTATACCTACTACAGCCATTGGCTAAAGAGGAAGAGGACCATCAACACGACATCATCTTAGTATCACAGGTACAACATTATTAGCAAGTTTATCTCCCATTAGACTCACATGTTAACTCATTTCCACTGTCACACATATGTAGGTAGGAATACACACACACACACACACACACACACACAGTGTACCTGTTTCTACATCTCCCCCTCACACTCATTCAATACTTGCACCATCCATACAAAATGTAATACATTTGTTGGACTTCTTCACTCTTTCCTTCACTGAAATCTCAAATCACTCTCGAGTATGACTAGAGTCAACAACCGAATTGACCCCTCAACATATTGATAATGTCATGATGATAGCCCTCTCAGTGAATTGGCTAGCAGGGATGTGAAAAACCCCCTCTCCTGTTGGGAGGGGGGGGGGTTCACAACTTAACCCCCACGTCATAAATTCCGTAAAGAGACTGGAAAGAGTTTCATAGTAGAACAAAGGAACTTCTACTACATCACAGAATTTGAGAACTGAACAATATCCATATTTTGGAGAATGTGTAAACGGTTGGTGGAGAAGCCAACTACGACCCGGTTCATTTTGTTTCATGTTTGTGACCTCATGAAAGACAATACAGCCACATTACCCTAACTATGTTTATACAGGGGCCTCCGTTATAAGGTTTGCATCTAATTATTGTATAAAATGAATGAGTAAAGATGAAACTATTTGTGAAATGATGTACTGTGATGTTAAACCTTTAATGTGAGAGGAATTGTATTCCCTTTCACGTTTAAATAAGTAATTGGCCCACCCCAATGAGCACAGACATGATCTGGCATCATGGAACCACCTTTTCTACTGTTACGAATAAAAAAACCCTCCTGAGGAAATCTTCTTCAGTCCACGCATACCTCGGTGTAAGCTGAGATGGCACAGGTTTGAGCACCAAAACTAGAAAACCATACCACGTAGAGCATTGGCTACATGGCTGGAAATGGTTAAACTCTGAGAATATCAATCCCTACAGAATAAGAGCAAATCTTACATACTAATTACTCGTCTGCAACTATAAATGATGTAAACCCGGGAAAAGGGAACCTGACAACCGCCGAAACACCTATCTATGAGAACATTTCTGAATGGTATTCTGAGGTATCCATTCTAACCACGAAAGACTTCAGCGAAGTCGGACTCAACAACTAAACAACTCATCTTCAGGGAAACAAAGAGAGAGAGCGACTCGGATGAACTCTCCAGCAGAGGGACCGGATTCAAGCAGAGAAGACCACAACGACACATGGGCGTAAATATACATTGATTGCAATTATTCCCCAATGAGTGAGCGTTCATGTGCAAAGGATTAGCATTTCAATTAATATAATTATCAACTGTGTAGTGATCCCTTTTGTCTTTCCCCATTCTTTCCTCAGTCCACACCCACTTCCCTTTGTCCACCAAGCCGTCATATCGGCGTAGCCCACTAGGGAATCTTCCTTATCCTTGTTAGTAACCAATATCTACTGTTTGCTTGTTTATGCATTTCTGTGATTATTTAGTTAGTTAGTAAATAAATGACTAAGCCAATTGGTGTATGGATGATTCATAGATTAGGCTGGGTTCGTGCAGATAACCAACAATTAAAATATCTGAAGTTATATTTGGAAAATTATAACTTTGTAATCTGAAGATTTTCCATGGTGCCCCGACATCCTAGTTAATTACATTTACGTGATTAGTTTAATCACATAATAATAATTACAGATAATTGATTTGATAACAGAATTCACTTTAATGATGCCAAAGACACGACAATAACAAGTGGTCCTTTCAGAGGTTTTTAATCGTTGCCATTCCACACCACTCTCAGTAGAACCTTTGAAGTGTGCTGCCAGAGCATCTCACTGCACCACAGTGTGACCTTCAAATAGAACACAGGTTGAAAGAACTGACTGCTCTGAATGCCTACTCTTCTCCGGGACTCTGTCTGTGGCTTTTGATTTAGTAAAGTCACCTTGTTCTATCCAAAAAGGCTTTTTTGTATTCGACAGCTTTTTTTGTATCTCAACCAGCTACGCCAGTGCTGGGTGTCTTTTCGAAGCATGTTAGACATAAAGAGAAACAATCATGGATCCATCCTGGCAATACCAATGATCTGCACGGGAAAGGAAAAACTCACTCTAACTTCCCATTCCAGAGCTGATATTGACTTTGCTGACTTTATCATCTAACACTCATGTATTCAGTGCATGTTCCATCTCACAGAGACGAGGGTGGAATCAGAACACCCATTTGTTCATTAACCAATCCAGAGTGTTGGGACGTGACTTCTAATACCCATAATGCCTGGGATGTCTCTAATGCAGTATAGAGGGTCGATCCCCTCTTTTAAACATCTTAATTTGACTTGTTTGTTTCCTTGGGTTAATAGAGATTATTCCCCTTTGTGAGATAAAAAAAGATCCCTCTCTCTTACTCTCTCTTGCTGACATTCCCTCATACAATAGGAGTGGTATCTATTTTTTTCAATTGAAAGTTTTATTAAGTTCTTGTTTTTCAATCAACCAACAAAACACATTCCACATACACAGATGTGACAGGCTTAAATTTTTTTTTTTTAAATAAGTTAAAATATATAATAACAATACATTTAAAAAAATACAATTGAAATAAAAGATTAAGAAAAATAATACATTTGTTTTGTGTATATATATATATACAGGTAGTACTTCAGGCTTTCTAGAGCCCACTTTACTGCCAGCGCCTCTTTCTCAACGACTGAGTAGTTGGTTTCCCGTGGTTCCAGCTTCCTGCTTAAAAACAGGATGGGGTGTTCCACCCCTTCTATCTCTTGGGATAGCACTGCTCCCAAGCCGACCTCTGAGGCATCCGTCTGAACCACAAAATCTTTCCCGAAGTCTGGTACCACCAGCACTGGGTTACAGCAGAGAGCCTCCTGTAATGTCCTAAATGCTTTGGTGGCCCTTTCATCCCATTTGACCATGTTTGGCCCTCTGGCTCTAGTCATGTCGGTAAGTGGGGCGGCCACTGTGGCATAACTTGGGATGAACTTCCGGTAGTAACCGGTCAGCCCTAGGAAGGCTCGGACCTGCTTCTTATTTACTGGTTTCGGCCATTCTCTAATTGCCTTCACCTTCTTATGTTGGGGTTTGATTAACCCTCTTCCCACAGTGTATCCCAGATACTCTGTTTCCTCTAACCCCACATAACACTTGGCAGGGTTTGCCGTGAGCCCTGCCTTTCTAAGGGCATCTAACACTGCCTGTACCCGGGGTAAGTGGGATTCCCAATCTGGGCTGTAGATCCCCACGTCATCTAAATAAGCTGCGGCGTATGCTTTGTGCGGTTTTAGGACTTTGTCCATGAGCCGTTGAAAGGTGGCTGGGGCCCCGTGTAAGCTGAATGGCATGACGGTGTATTGAAACAAACTGTCAGGTGTTGCAAAGGCTGTCTTTTCTTTGGCCCTGGGGGTCAGAAGAATTTGCCAGTACCCTTTTGTCAGATCAAGGGTCGTAATGTACCGAGCATGACCAATTTTCTCCAGTAGTTCATCTACTCGGGGCGTGGGGTACGCATCAAACTTCGAGATTTCATTTACCTTCCGAAAGTCGTTACAGAACCGCAAAGACCCATCAGGCTTGGAGACCATCACAATTGGGCTAGACCACTCACTATGTGACTCTTCGACCACTCCAGCTGTCAACATTTTCTCAGTCTCTGCTCTAATCGCGGCCCGTCGAGCCTCGGGTACCCGATATGGCCTCATACTCACTTTTCTCCCTGGTAGGGAAACAATATCATGAGCCGTAACCTCAGTTCGGCCAGGTACCTCTGAAAACACATCTCTGTTTTTCTGGATCAGGGTCTTTACTTCCTGTACTTGCGCTGGGGACAGAGTGGGTGAAATATTTACTTCGGCTGTCTCCTGAATGTGTGTGGGGTATGTGACCATTAGTGTTTCTCTCTCTCTCCATGCTTTTAACAGGTTTATGTGATAAATCTGTTCATGGGGCCGTCGACCTGGCTGTCGGATCCGATAATTGACTTCTCCTATTCTCTCCAGTACTTCATATGGTCCTTTCCATGTGGCTAGTAGTTTACACTCTACCGTGGGGATCAGCACTAACACCTTATCTCCCGGTTGAAATTCCCTCAGGGTAGCCTGCCGGTTATAAGTGTACCGCTGGTGTTCTTCTGTTTGTCTCATGTGCTCTCTGACGATGGGCAGGACTGTGGCTATCCTGTCTTGCATTGCCGTGACGTGCTCTATGACACTAGTATACGGGGTGGATTGGTGCTCCCAGGTTTCCCGGGCGATGTCTAAGATTCCCCGGGGATGCCTCCCATATACCAGCTCAAAGGGAGAAAACCCCAGTGAGGCTTGAGGAACCTCTCTAATGGCAAACATCAGATACGGCAACATGCAATCCCAGTTTTTCCCATCCTTATCGATTACCTTCCTGAGCATTGACTTCAGGGTTCGGTTGAATCTCTCAACCAGCCCGTCCGTCTGAGGATGGTAAACCGATGTCCTCAACTGTTTCACCTGCCACAGTTTACAAAGGTCCGCCATCAGGCGGGACATAAAGGGGGTCCCCTGGTCGGTAAGGATCTCCTTTGGAACCGCTACCCTGGTGAACAAGAGCACTAATTCCTTTGCGATATTTTTGGAAGTCATCGTCCGAAGGGGAATGGCTTCTGGGTAGCGAGTGGCATAATCTAGAATGACCAGAATGTATTGGTGCCCTCTGGCGGATTTGGGTAGTGGGCCCACTAAATCCATTGCTATCCTCTCAAATGGCGTTTCGATTATGGGGAGTGGCACTAACGGGCTTCTAAAAGCTGGTCGGGAGCTGTTAACTGGCACTCCGGGCACTCTCCACAATGCCGAGCCACTTCAGCTTGAATTCCTGGCCAGTAAAACCTCATTACAATCCGGTCTCGGGTTTTATCGATACCAAGGTGTCCACCCAGAATGTGCCCATGAGCTAGATCCAGTACTATCCTCCGGTACCGATTGGGAACCAACAACTGTTCCACCACATCAACCCTTATTTTCGAGACTCTGTACACCAAACCCTTTTTCATGATGAAGTGGGGAAAACTATTAGGCATCATCACACCATTTATGGGAGTACCATCTACGACCTGCACATCTGCTCTGGCTTGTTGCAGGGTTGGATCCTGGTTTTGGGGTGTCCCAAAATTAGTCAAGGACTCTGCCAGGTCTGCTGGTTCTAGATCGTCGTCCTCTGGATTCAGATCGACCCCAGCCCCACTAGTACCGGGCTGTTCGTTATCAGCGAGTTTTGCCACTTCATCCTCCTCCTCCCCTACTAGCACCTGTGATGTTGTCCCCTGGGAGACCTCTTTTCTTGGCTTTGGTTGAAGGCCCCATGCTTCTTCTTGCTTGGTCAGGGTTGTTGGCTTCTCAAATATGCCATTCTTGTGGCCTAACTTTGCAAAGTTAGGAAAGTCTCTACCCAATATTACATCATATGGCATCTTTGGGAACACGCCGACCTCATAATCCAGCAGACCGTCCTCTGTTTGTATGCTCACTAAGGCCGTGGGGTACAGACGGGTATCCCCATGAATGCATGTAACACTGATATCCTGTCTTGTATCCAGTTTATGAGTCGGCACTAGGCCTGCAACAACCAGGGTTATCATACTGCCGGAATCCAGCAGTGCTTCAACGTCTTTCCCTTCAACCTTCACCCTGCACATATGATTGTTTCTTGATCTTTCAAGTACAGTGGTTACAACAGGACATGCATACCGTATATCATCTTCATTTTCACCAAGGTTACATTGCATTGGCTCTTCTTTAATAGGGCAGTAGGCTGCAATATGTCCTGGTTGATTACAATTGTAACAGATAATGGGGGTTCGGGGGGGAGACCCCCTCGACACCCAGTCCCGGTTTCCGTTTTTTCCCTTAGTGTCTCGGGCTGATTCTGATTCTTTCCTCATGGCCCCACGCTGCTCTCTTCCCCCTCTATATGTTGGGACAGCCTTACCCTGTCTGCTGGTTCGCCCATGCCTGGGGAACGGGAATCTTTCCTCCTGTGCCTGCTCAGCTGTTCTTGCCGTACAATACCGTTCAACCAGGCCCACGAGATGGTCGGCGGAAAGTACCTCGTTCTGGCCAATCCATCGTCTCACTTCTTGGGGTAGACCTCGCTGTAACTGGTTGAGTACGATGGTCTCGACAATCTCGGCGGATGACCGGGTCTCTGGTCGCAACCATTTCCGTGCCAGGTGAATCAAGTCGAACATCTGTGTTCGTGGGGGTTGTCCCGGTCGGTAGGACCACTGGTGGAAGTCTAGTCATGATCTCCCCCTTTAGTTTATCGTAATCCTGTGCATCTTTCAACTCCAGGTCGAAATACGCTTTTTGAGCGTCCCCTGCCAGGTATGGTGCCAGAAGCCCTGCCCATTCTTCTTTCGGCCACTTCTCCCTCTCTGCCATCCTTTCGAAGGTGGTAAGATATGCTTCCACATCATCCTGCGCTGTCATTTTTTTAAGAAAATGATTGGCCCTCCTCTGGGTATTTGCAGCTGGTAATCGAGCCCCAATTTGGTCCGCTAGCCCCTTTAGGCCTTCTCTTAACTCCCGGGTGTTTCTCTCTTGCTCTTCTATGAGCAGCTGGTTGGTGCGGTGCTGGATCTGTAACGTGTCCTCATACATTCACATTGCATCCTGATGAACTATTTGTTGAGCTCTAGTTGCCTCTTGTTGGGCGGCCGCCGCTTGTAACAGGGCCTGTATGGCTCCCTCCATACTCATTTTCCTGAAAAACTGTCCTAACCAAACAAAGCCAAAACAAAAAAAAACCTGACTCCCCTTTGGAGTGCTAACTGAACATTTTTTTTCCCCTTCTATCTAACCAGTGGTATGTTAGTCCTTGCCTGCATCCTCCACCACGTGTGGCAAACCTCTTCAAGGTTAGGAGCGTTTGTCACAAACTAAGTGGTAAACTGTCACCAAATCACCCAAGAATGAGAGTTCTTTCGAACAGGACAGTACCTGTGTGTTTGTTTCTCCGTCCTGGTCCACCCAGGCCGTAGGCGAGGTCAGGGTTCGGTACACGAATCGGGTTCTCGGTAGGTCCAGGTCCAAACGCAAACAGGTAAGTCCAAAACAATCCAGCTCATACACGGTAAATCCAGCCAATCTCTATAGTCTCTTTCTCTATTGTTCATAGCTCCTTCCAGCACTCTCTCTTCCTCTTCCTGGTTTTTCTTGACCCTTTATCTGTGAGTCGGCTCCACCTTCTGAGGGTTCCCCTTGTTTCTGGGACTTGTAGTTTTGGCGGTCGGCCATTTTGTGATCTGTAGTTCTGACAGGGGTGGCCATTTTAGTGATCGGGCAGAGCCCGTTTATTAGTTCTGCTCTCACATATCTGCCACTTATCACCCGACCCCCTTCTTTGCCACAATATATACATACATACATACATACATACATACATACATACATACATACATACATACATACATACATACACATACAAATATGTACACATATACATACATTCACACCCATACACACACACATATCCTACATACCTACACGTCCTCACAAAAAAAAAAAAAAAAAAAAAAAACAGCAGCACTATCCAGGTTCTAATTAGCTATTTCTAGCCTTCACTGAGACAATGAGCCAATAATTCGATTGTAGGTTTGACAGCACCTTACACAGCATGTATCTGCACATTTCCCTAATCACTCCGTTCACTCTGTCCAGTTTGAAATATAGTTGAATAGTGGAGACCAGAGTCTATCAAACTTGGGCTGTCTCTTGTGGAGGTCATAAGTGAGCTTTTCAAGAGGGAGAAAGTCAACAATCTGGTCAATCCACATTTTAAATGTAGGAAGGGTAATAGAGGCCTACAATAGAATAATACATTTCTTAGCAAAGTATATAATAGTCATAAGCAAATTTTCTCTGTCAGGATCAAGAACGAAGTCCTGCTGGGCATTAAGAAGATAGATACACGGGGTCATATCAAACTGTACATCTAGTATTTTCTGTGCATACATGTATGTATATAGGTTCCACTTTCAGAGGTACCCCTTTTACAGTTAGGAGACATATCTGTTTTCATTCTATGGAGTCTCAAAGGAGTGTAATAAAATTTGTACAAAAATGTGTAATTAGATTCTTTCATTTTTACATTAGTAGAGGTGCAGTATACCCTGTGGCAAACCTCCGTCCATAACTCATCACTGATAGTCAGACCAAGGTCCTTTTCCCAAATTATTTTCAAAGGAGTAAAGGATGAGCCTCCTTTCTCAGAAAGGACTCTATAGATGTAAGATATTTTGCCTTTAATGGATTGTGCTGTGACAAGAAGGGTTTCATCTTCATTCAACTGAGTTCTAAACCTCCTCTTGGAAGTAAATTACATGTCTAATTTGAAGATATATATTTTTTAAGGGATCTTGGCACATTGAATTCACTGCAGAGCTCTTGAAAGGATTTCAGTGTAGTGGTTTTCTGGTGAAATAGGTCTGAAAAGGTCCTGATTCCTAGAGTATGCCAAAGATTACAGTTCGCATCCCCCAGGGCTTTTGGCAAGTCTGGAAAGTAAGAACATATTTGGGAGGAAATGCCCAGGTATTTCTTACAGTCCCTCCACGCTAGTAGGGTGCTGTAAATCAAAGGGTTTGGCTATGTTGCCCACTTCACTAAAGTTATTAATGAATATAATTGAGGTTACGGGAAATGAACCACAGAATTGGGCTTCTATCTGAATCCACGTAGACTCTTGTCTATTTGTGATCCATGTTAGCATGTTGCGGATTTGGGCAGACCAGTAGTACAATTGAAGGGAGGGAAGGGCAAGACCACCGATAGAGTGGAAAACATGATCCTAGGTTTTTATTGCCCCATATAAATTTGGTGATGCTTTGGTTAGTTGTTTTGAAAAAGGAAACTGAGAGATAGCAAGGGAGCATCTGAAATAAGTAGTTCGGTCTAGGGAGGAACTTCATACGGATGACATTAATTCTTCCTACTAAGCTAATTGGGAGGGAGATCCAGGTTTGGAGATCGTTCTTGATTCGATCCAGGAGTGGAAGATAATTTTCCTTGAAAAGGCTATTCAGATCTGGTGTTATGAAGATCCCGAGGTATTGAAACCCCTCTGTTTTCCATTGGAAAGGACATGTGTCTTCAAGTGTCTTCACTTCAAGTGTCTTCAAGTGTCTTCACTTCAAGTGTCTTCACTTGTCTTCAAGTGTCTTCATAGAGCTGGAGTGTAATATTGAAAGGGCATACAGTGGATTTGTTCAAATTGATCTTATAACCTGAAAACTTGACATACTGAGCAATTGCGTCTAAAATGGGAGGGAGGGACTTCTCAGGGTTGGATATGTAGAGCAAGACATCATCCGCGTAAAGCGAAATCTTGTGCTGCAGGCCACCTGCAGAAACACCCATAATACTTGGATTGCTCCTTATCAGCTCTGCCAGAGGCTCCGCCCCCAACAAGTAGAGCAGGAGGGACAGTGAGCACCCTTGTCTTGTGCCCCGTACCAGAGGGAATCTGTTAGAGTTCAGTCCATTAGTAGTCATCGTGGCATTTGGATGAGAGTATAGTGATTTGATCCATTTTATACAATTTGGGCCCATATTGAACTTTTCTAAGACTGAAAACAGAAAGCTCCACTCCATCCTGTCAAACACCTTCTCAGCATCCAGTGAAGCCAGCAGGACAGGCGTCTTCTGTGCGTTTACTTGATCAATAATATAAAAAAGACGGTGAATGTTATCAGAAGAGCATCTGTCTCTAATAAATCCAGTTTGGTCTGCTTTTATTATTTTGGGAAGAAGAGTGTTGAGTCTTTTGGCGAGCAATTTGGTAATTCTTTTATAGTCGAAATCCAACAAGCTTATGGGCCGGAAGGACGAGCAGGATAGAGGGTCCTTGTCCTTTTTGAGCAACACTGTAATGTGAGCTGTGTGCATTGAGTCCGGGAGCACTCTGTTTTTGCAAAAATCCTTCAGCATTGGCATGAAGATAGGGCTGAGCTGGGGCCAAAAAGCTTTGTAGAACTCTCTGGGGAATCCATCTGGGCCTGGGGACTTATTAGGTGGCATGGAGGTAATTTCCTCCAGCATCTCCTCAGGAGTGAAGGGGGAGTTGAGATCTTCTTGGTCGGTCTCTGATAGTTTAGGTAGCGAGATTCCCTCTAGGAAAGAGTGGAGTTCTGCCTCTGTGTGTTTTCTCTCAGAGGTATATAGTTTGCAGTAAAAATCATGGAAAGTTAAATTAAAGGAAGTGGTATTTTGAAGCATATGAGGAAGTAAATTGTTGCATACAGTACCTGAAACTACGTTCCAAAAAGAAAACAGTTTGACCGTGGAACAGCCTCAAATAATCAATCCATTTCAATTGTCTTTTAACCATACTTTTAAAAAATTCCAATAAATCTTTCCCAACCAAAATCTTTTACACCAAGCAATGAACCATATAGAATATCTATGCTCAACAGTTTCACGTCTCAAAATAACACATGTATGTCTCTGACTATGGAATCAATGGACCATTGTTTTATGGAAGGATCTTCTGACATATCCAATTAACCTTTTGAACAAGAAATAACTTCAGACTGGATCAACCCCCTTGAAGTTTCATAATTAACAAGACCAATATATGACCTCGCAGATTAAAATAACTGTTTGTCTGGGAACGACAGAAAAACAGGACAATTGAAGAAGATGAAGAGGAAGAAAAAAATAAGTTGCTTGGCAGTATCGATGTCGGCATCAACGCTGAGGATCAACAAGGACTTTTCTATGGAACTAGAGGTGATTAAACATGTAGTGATTTGTAACAAATACCAATTTAATGTGATTCCCATTCAGAGGGCTGGGCTGCTGAGGGCTGCTCAGGATAAAGATTGGCACAGAGCATTCCTTGCCTTTGGGGAATAGCTAAGTATTAGCACAAGATGAATGTGCTTAAATGACAACTGTTGCAGGAAAGACGTTGAGGCAGGCTGTCAAAACGATACAGGAAGTCCTTTGATGTTTTTCTGTGTGTGTGTGTGTGTGTGTGTGTGCATACATGCATGCATGTGAACTTACATACGCCTCAGGCGTGTGTGTATGTGTGTGAGCTTGTGTGCATGTGAGTGTGTGCATCCGCGCTTCGAAATGTTCCTGTGTGCGTACACACTATCCCAGCATCAGAACATAATTCATCTCTGAGACTAATGACTAGTGATTACACCTGTGGGGAAAACGGCTGCCTTTAAATACGTAGACTTCCATAACAGCGGCATCAGCACCGCCGTTCCTCTTTGCGGGTTATTTTATACGGCTGTCACTGCATTAACTCCGCATCACATAGCTATACACGGTAGAAATGTATCTCCCAGGCTGCATCTCAAATGGCACCCTATTCCCGTAGGGCAATATATAATGTCATCTATAGGGAATAGGGTGCCATTTCAGACACACCCCTACTGTCCAGCACCTGTACGACATCTTAATGGCTTTCTGCGGTAATGAACTAAAGCATGGTGAAAGCACATGAATGGGACAGAGATGCAGGGGAGGAATCTTCGTGGCTTGCATATTTGTTTTTCATACATTTCTAATTCTTCCAGCAGCACTCATCATGCATATTTAGTGCTTCAATTGAAGCAATAGGAATTGTATAATTTTAATGATTGCTTTTCCATCTGTGATGGTTGGTTTGTCGAGTATGTGTGCCTGGCACCCTACACAGTGTGTGTGTGTGTGTGTGTGTGTGTGTGTGTGTGTGTGTGTGTGTGTGTGTGTGTGTGTGTGTGTGTGTGTGTGTGTGTGTGTGTGTGTGTGTGTGTGTGTGTGTGTGTGTGTGTGTGTGTGTGTCTCCCTGTTAGCCGTAGCTTAGCGTTAGTGTGGCTAATACCTGGACATGGGTTTAGAGGAGCGCTGAAGCCAAATATTCAGCATTGTTACAGGTGTGTAACACACTCACAAAGGTGTCACCTCAGACAGTGTGGACAGGCAGAAAGTGTGGACAGGCAGAAAGCTAAATGTCAACATACTCAGCATTCAAGCAAGGAAGCTAGGCTAATTGAGTTTTATGGGTCAAATATTTGTCATGTTTGTTTTTTTGCAGTTGGCTGAGCAACAGGATGTGGAGTCTCGCCGAGAATAGTCAGCATCTGACTGAAAAATAGGAGGGAAGAGGTTCATGTCATTTCCAGTTTCTTTGTGAATGCAGTGTGTCAGTAATAACATTTCAGTCACTTAGCAGACACTCTTATCCAGAGTGGTTTACAGGGGAAATTAGGGTTAAGTGCCTTGCTCGAAGTTACTTCACTTCCAAACTGGACCTGCTTTCTCGTCCTAATGTATTAGTAATTACTAAGTTGCTTTGGAAATGGCACTAGAACATTCTACCTATTACATGATTTCTGTCAATATATCTGTCGCCTTATCAAATATGGGATTTGTGTTTACCTGATCTCAAAATGGAGTATATATCATCCCCCACATCACCAACAGCAGTCTTACAGGTCCTGACCATATCACCTCCACCCTACCTGACACCATAGACCCACTCCAATTTGCTTACCGGCCCAATAGGTCCACAGACGACACAATCGTAATCACACTGTACACTGCCCTAACCCATCTGGACAAGAGGAATATCTCTTGTAAGAATGCCGTTCATCGACTACAGCTCAGCATTTAACACCATAGTACCCTCCAAACTCATCATTAAGATCGAGACCCTGGGTCTCGACCTCGCCCTGTTTAACTGGGTCCTATACTTCCTGACCGACCGCCCCCAGGTGGTGATCTCTACCCCGCTGATCCTCAACACTGCGGCGCCACAAGGGTGCGTTGTCAGCCCTGTCCTGTAGTCCCTGTTCACCCGTGACTACGTGGCCATGCACGCCTCCTACTCACTCATCAAATTTGCAGATGACACTACAGTGGTAGGCTTGATTACCAACAACGACGAGACGGCCTACAGGGAGGAGGTGAGGGCCCTCGGAGTGTGGTGTCAGGAAAATATCCTCACACTTAAAGTCAACAAAACAAAGGAGATGATTGTGGACTTCAGGAAACAGCAGAGGGAGCTGCCCCCTATCCACATCGACGGGACAGTAGTGGAGAAGGTGGAAAGTTTGAAGTTCCTCGGCGTACACATCACGGACAAACTGAAATGGTCCACCCACACAGACAGCAGGGTGAAGAAGGCGCAACAGTGCCTCTTCAACCTCAGGAGGATGAAGAAATTTGGCTTGTCACCAAAAACAAATCTTTACAGATGCACAATCAAGAGCATCCTGTCAGGCTGTATCACCGCTTGGTACGGCAACTGCTCCGCCCACAACCGTAAGGCTCTCCAGAGGGTAGTAAGGTCTGCACAACACATCACCGGGGGCAAACTACCTGCCCTCCAGGACACCTACACCAGGTACCTCAAAGTCAGTACAGGTGCATCAAAGCTGAGACCGAGAGACTGAAAAACAGCTTCTATCTCAAGGCCATCAGACTCTTAAACAGCCATCACTAACATTGAGTGGCTGCTGCCAACAAACTGACTCAAATCTCTAGCCACTTAATCGTTAAAAATTGGATGTAATATATGTATCACTAGTCACTTTAAACAATGTCACTTTATATAATGTTTACATACCCGACATTACTCATCTCATATGTATATGCTGTACTCTATACCATCTACTGCATCTTGCCTATGCCGTTCGGCCATCGCTCATCCATATATGTAAATGTTCATATTCTTATTCATTCCTTTACATTTGTATGTATAAGGTAGTTGTGAAATTGTTAGATTACTTGTTAGATATTACTGCATGGTCGGAACTAGAAGCACAAGCATTTCGCTACACTCACATTAACATCTGCTAACCATATGTATGTTACCAATAAAATGTGATTTGATTTGAGTACTACTTGTTTCTCTGAGAATGAGGCAGATTTATAGCATTTTGAAAACAAATACATGATTTTTCTCTCTGAAATGAAACCATGAAGTGATTGATGTTAAACAGATACAGGTCTGTCATTGAACAGCCCCATGCCTTGATTAAAAAAACACCGCTCTTTTATCATTTCTTGAAACAATAAAAGCTCATTTACCAGCATTGCTGGAAATGGGGTTTTGGAATGCAACTGTTCATATGGACAGAAAGAAAAGAGGGGTTTTCAACTCCAGTCCACCAGGGGGTTAGGATGCTGATTCTCCTATCTCAATGCCCTATAATGACTTCATAAATTAGTTTCCGTGTGACAGATTTTAGTTTTACTTTTGTTTGTTTATAGTGTGACCAATCAAGTAATAGTCAATCATAGACCAGTAAGTCCAATTGCCTGTTTACTCCTGGTCTAAAACAGACCCTGACTAACCAATGATGGTTATGGTGAAGGCCGAAACATCAAGCTTTGAATAGTTGCTTATTAAATAAAATATGTTAACAGTGAGCAGTTAACAGTCTTTCCTTCACCTTATCAGAAATTATTCAGAAGGTGCATTAAGTGACCTGGATTTGAGTGCCCTGCCACTAAATAACCACAGGGGGTTCGACTAAAATCATTTACATGACTGCATTAAACTGTAGACGTCATGACTTGGACCTTCAATTTAAGAATCTACTGTTTACACAGCCAGTTTCAATACTTCAGTGAGCACTGGGCACTTTCAGAAATGTTTTAACTTTGCCCAACGCTGTGAGGGAGAAGAAAATCTAATTCTCACATCCCCCTCACCTTTTCACCTTCAAGAACCCCCACACTACCCCTCCAAGTTATCACTTCTGTCCCATGCAAATGCAAAAATCAATGTAACACTCGTCGTCGTAAGGAAGAGTGGACCAAAGCTCAGCGTGGAAAGTGTTCATGATTTTATTGTCAAGACTTACACAAACAAAAATGACGAATACAAAAAAAAAAAAACTAAAGCGAACAGTTCTGTCAGGCACAGATACTAAACGGAAATCACCCCACAAAACAAAAACGTGTGCCTCTCGTGCTTCCGTCATTGCCTTGACACCTTGTATCGTCGCCGTTCCTCTTTTGCTGCCTCCGCCTGCTTCCATGGCAGGGTCTTGTCCCCTGCCATTACCTCCTCCCAGGTCCAGGATGTCCTCCACTCCCTTTTCTCCCGAACCAAGGATCCCTGCTCCTCCTGGCCATGCTGCTTGGTCCTTTTTTGGTGGTGTGTTCTGTAACGCTCGTCGTCGTAAGGAATAGTGGACCACAGCGCTGCGTGGAATTGTTCATGATCTTTATTGTCAAGACTCACGCAAACAAAAGTGAACAGTTCCACCAGGCAGAGATACTAAATGTAAAACAACAACCCTCATAACCCAAATGGAAAATGACAACTTATATATGATCCCCAATCAGAGACAACGATAGACAGCTTCCTCTGATTGGGAACCACACTAGGCAAAAACAACAAAGAAATAGAAAACATAGATTCTCCCACCCGAGTCACACCCTGATCTATCCAAACATAGAGAATACATAAGGATGTCTAAGGTCAGGGTGTGACAATCAATGCCATTCAAAACATGAGATGTATAACAGCTTGTAGACAAATAAAATATTTGTAATATACAGTATATGCTGGATACAGTATGTTCTCTCTCTCCTCTCTCTCTCACTCTCTTTCTCTCATCTCCTCTCTCGCCCTCTCTCTCGCCCTCTCTCTCTCTCTCTATCGCCTATAACTCTCGCCCTCTTTCTATCTCCTATCTATCTCCTTATCTCTCTCTCACCCTCTCTCTCGCCCTCTCTCTATTTCCTCTCTCTCTCTCTCTCTCTCTCTCTCTCTCTCTCTCTCTCTCTCTCTCTCTCTCTCTCTCTCGCTCTCTCTCTCTCTCTTGCCCTCTCACTCGCCCTCTCTCTCTCTCTCTCTCTCTCTCTCTCTCTCTCTCTCTCTCGCTTTCTCTCTTCTCTCTCTCCATCCTTCTCTCTCTCTCGCCCTCTCGCCCTCTCTCTCTCTCTCTCTCTCTTTCTCCCTCCCTCTGTCTGTCTCCCTCCCTTCATAGCCCCTTTCTTTCTCTCCTGGCAGTGGGTGGGTGAGTACACTGTGTCTTCTGGCCCTGTTTGAGGAACGTGGTGGTTCAGTAATGTCGCCGTGTGAACGGCACCCCAGCGCTCCCCTGAGGCAAACAGAAAACAGCAAACAGAGAGAGCAGCGTGCCAATCAGCTTCACACACACACACACACACACACACACACACACACACACACACACACACACACACACACACACACACACACACACACACACACACACACACACACACACACACACACACACACACACACACACATTTACATAGTATACACACAGTTACATACACATGATCAAACACACACACACTCTGAGATGTCCAAACACTCATTAGCTCATCACACTAGTACTGCACACTAGCACTAGAAGATCTACTTTGATACAATTCATGTTCAAAGTAATGAATACAGAGAAAGAATAACAGACAAGTCATTGCATCATATAGACTACATACTTGTCGATCTCTTTCTAAAATCATGGTCATTAATATGGAGTAGGTCCCCCCTTTGCTGCTGTAACAGCCTCCACTCTTCTGGGAAGGCTTTCCACTAGATGTTAAAATATTGCTGCAGAGATTTGCTTCCATTCAGCCACAAGAGCATTCTTGAGGTTGGGCATTGATGTTGGGTGATTAGTCCTGGCTCGCAGTTGGCGTTCCAGTTTATCTCAAAGGTATTTGATGGGGTTGATGTCAGGGCTTTCTGCAGTCCATTCAAGTTCTCCACACTGATCTCGACAAACCATTTCTATATGGATCTCGCTTTGTGCACAGGGGCATTGTCATGCTGAGATAGGAAAGAGCCTTCTCCAAACTGTTGCCATAAAATTGAAGGCACAGAATCTTCTAAAAATGTAGCTGTATGCTGTATCTTTAAGATTTCACTTCACTGTAACCAAGGGGCCGAGCCAAACCATAAAAAACAGCCCCAGACCATTATTCCTCCTACACCAAACTTTACAATTGGCACTATGCATTCGGGCAGGTAGCGTTTCCCTGTCATCTGCAAAACCCAGATTCGTCCTACAGACTGACCAATGGTGGAGAGTGATTCATCACTCCAGAGAACACGTTTCCACTGCTCCAGAATCCAATAGCGGTGAGCTTTACACCACTCCAGCCGGTGCTTGGAACTGCGCATGGTGATCTTAAACTTATGTCCGGCTGCTCGGCCATGGAAACCCATTTCATGAAGCTCCCGACGAACCGTTCTTGTGCTGACGTTGTTTCCAGAGGCAGTTTGGAACTTGGTATTGAGTGTTGCAACTGAGGACAGATGATTTTTACACGCAACGTGTTTCAGCACTCGACACATAACAGCACTTACAGTTGATCGGGGCAGCTCTAGTAGGGCCGAAATTTGACGAACTGAATTGTTGGAAATGTGGCATCCTATGATGGTGACATGTTGAAAGGCACTGAGCTCTTCAGTACGGCCGTTCTACTAGCAATGTTTGTCTATGGCTGTGCACTCGATTTCATATACCTGTCAGCAGGGGGTGTGGTTGAAATAGCTGAATCCACTCATTTGAAGGGGTGTCCACATTCTTCTGTATATATAGTGCAAAACTGATGCCTCTAAACAGACTCTTTTTGAATGAGGGTTTGTTTTTCAACTCATTTAATCAGGGTGAGTTTCTAGCAGTAAATGTGACATGGGATGTCGGTGAACTGCTGCCAGCTCACAAATTCAATTACCCCACAAACATTTCTACACTTCAAACATGGGCTGTTTTGGTGCAATTAACCCCCATCATGCATTTAGCTAGAGCCCATTCCTACTAAGTACTATAACTCTCAATTTTCCCACTTCTGAGGCACAAATTTGCGTAACATGACGAGAAAAATAAGGAAAAGTGTTCGGCAAAGATTACCTTGTTCCCAGGACCCTCTCGCAAGACAGAGCGATACGTTTTCTTTATTCACTGTTTATTTGTTCATTTTTTTCTGTTCAACTCATACCATTTTCCCTTCCTCAGAAGCTCCCACATGAATACCAAACGACGTTATGAAAGCATCTTAAGGTCACAGCTCATCTTTTTTCATAGTTTCTCTTATTAGGTTCAATGATAAAGAAGTATTTTTATTCCGGGCAGCAGTGTGAGCAGGAGGAGAAAACAAAAGACTTCTCCCACAGCTGCCATTCCCTTCCTCTTTTTAAGCAAATTATATTGTACGTTTTCTGTTATTGTACAGTATGTTCAAGGTTGGACAGAAATTACACTAATGTGCTGAGAGAACTTTTTAAATAAAATGTTTACTTACGCATCATTTAATTCAAGTAAATATTGACGGACAGTCTCATTTTTCAAAGTAGGAATGTTATTTTCGCTTTACCCGGAACCCAGGCAAACAGAACTGCCTAAGTAGTGTCAGTTATCTAATTAATCATCTTCCTCTCCTTTCCATAATGAAAAATCCATTCTGTTCCATTCTAGTAGAGACCAGTCTTAGAGAACACAGCTCCACTTCTGTCCTGCTGAGTCCTGGCTCCTCGGGCCCTGGCTCCTCGGGCCCTGCAGCTTCTGTTTCTGGCCCCCGGCACAGCACCCTGCCGATCCATGTTACACCCTTCCGCCTGTCCACCCCAGAGGTGGTCTCACCTTCCCCACCACACCCTAGGCCATTTCCTGCCATGGAGACAGGGTATGAGAGAACTCATTAGCCTATCCCGGCCATGAGCTTTAAATTCAATGCAGCCCACCTACCACATATTTGCTATCCACCCTGCCAATGAACAACAGAGTGGGGTTACGCAATATAAACCTAAACACACTCATATACACACCCGTGCACACATGCACGCACACATCCACAACACAACAATCATCTTCATAGAGTTTTTCAGGCTGCTCAGTGGAAGTGTGAGTGAAAACAGTGGTGATACACAGTTCACACCAGTAGGGAAGAAAATGACGTCCTTGACTGTTTTATTAACTTCTTATGTTGCCCCTGCAGTCTAGTGGAGTGCAGCCACTTTCACACTCACCTTGTTCAATAAAGGGGTGTCTAGTACTCACTCCCTCCCTCTCCTCCCTCTCTCTCGTCCCTCTCTCTCATCCCTCTCTCTCATCCCTCTCTCCTGTGTGTTTGCACGCTTACTGTATGCAGTCAGTGTCGGCAGCACTGTTGAAATACCACTCCCATAGCTAACTGTCTGCCCGACAGGCACATCTGACCTCTGTCAGAAAGCGGAATCATGAATCAGAATTAAAACAAGTGCTGCATAAGCATCTCCCCGTGTGCTTTACTGCTCAGTGCCCCACGCATAATAATGAAGAGGGGAAGATCTACAGGTAACTGCCAAAATAAAGGAAACACCAACATAAAGTGTCTTAATAAGGCGTTGGGCCACCATGAGCCAGAACAGCTTCAATACAACTTGGCATAGTACAAGTTTCTGGAAATCTATTGGAGGGATGCGAAACCATTTCTTCCACAAGAAATGACATTTTCTGGTGTGTTGCTGATGGTGGTGGATTCTCCCATAAATTTTCATTTGGGTTGAGATAAGGTGACTGACATGGCCGTGGCATATGATTTACATTGTTTTCATGCGCATCAAACCATTCAGGGACCACTCACGCATGCCCTGTGGATGGGGGCATTGTCATTCTATGGGGGCATAACCATGGTAGCCAAAATAATGGCCAGCCCAGCATTTTTATACATGACGCTAAGCATGATAGTATGTTAACTTCTTAACTAACTCAGGAACCACACCTGTGTGGAAGCACCCACTTTTAATATAAGTTGCATTCCACATTTACTCAAGTGTTTCCATTATTCTGGCAGTTACATGTACGGTTATATTTAATTAAAGCATCAGCCCTGCGGCGCAGCAAATTCACAGCATCTATTAAGGCTGGATGTTCACAAATCAATTTTCTCAATCTGTGTTTCTCCCACTTTTTTTTTCTCAGCTCAAGGTTCTTGCTGTGTGCATCTCACCAACTTTGATCACTCATCTATCTGTCCACAACACCTATTAGCCTGGCATTGGGGAGATGTTGAACGCGGTTGTGTTAGTGTAATGTCAGAATGTGATTGTGTCTCACTGCTGCACATGAGTGATTCAGCTAGGTAAACAAACATATGAATATGTTTTTTTCTTAATGATGGGTCTTATTCTATTTGATTCTAGTACATGACCACACAGCTCTTTCCCGTATTTACCCCCCCCCCCCACCCACCCCCCCTTTTCCATCTTTCTCATCTCCTTCCTTTGTCTCCCTCCCTCTATCCCTCACTCTCTCGATCCCTCCCTCTATCCCTCTATCCCTCCCCCTCTCAATCCCTCCCTCGATCCCTCTATCCCTCCCTCTATCCAAGCTCCCACCTCCATTCAACAGCATGGCGCTGGCAGAGATGGTCGCCTCGCTTCGAGTTCTTAGGAAACTATGCAGTATTTAGTTTTTTTTATGTATTATTTCTTACACTGTTCACCCAGGAAATCTTAAGTCGGGAAGAACTATTGGATATAAGAGCAACGTCAACTTACCAACATTACGACCAGGAATACGACTTTGTCCTCTGTTCGGACCGCCACCCAGGACAATGGAGCTAATTCCAAAAGGCAATCCAAAATCAACAATGCCGCAGAAGGGGCAGACGAAGCGGCCACCTGGCCAGGCTCCATAGACGTACATATTGCACACCGCTCCCGAGTATACTACTAGCCAATGTCCAGTCTCTTGACAACAAGGTAGATGAAATTCGAGCAAGGTTTGCCTTCCAGAGTGACATCAGAGATTGTAACATTCTTTGTTTCACAGAATCGGTTCATCCACCGGGATTCTTCATGCATCGCGCTGACAAAGATAAACATCTCTCTGGGAAAAGGAAGGGCGGGTGTGTATGGTTTATGATTAACGACTCATGGTGTAACCATAACATCATACATGAACTCAAGTCCTTCTGCTCACCCAATCTAGAATTCCTTACAATCAAGTGCCAACCATTTTACCAACCAAGAGAATTCTCTTCAGTTACAGTCACAGCTGTTTACATTCCCCCTCAAGCAGACACCAAGACGGCCATCAAGGAATTTCACTGGACTATATGCAAACTGGAAACCTGTCACGCTCGCTATCGTCAAACTCCCTGTCATAAATCAACCAAGGCGCAGCGTGCATGTAGTTCCACATCTTTTAATGAAAGTGAAACCGAAATAACCAAAAGACACACAGGTAAACAGCAAAGAACGTGACGCAACCGAGGTGCCACAAACACACACGGAAAAATAATTACCCACAACACACAGGTGGGAAAAGGCTACCTAAGTATGGTTCTCAATCAGAGACAACGATTGACAGCTGCCTCTGATTGGGAACCATACCAGGCCAAACACATAGAAATAGAAAACAGAAAAAACACATAGAATGCCCACACCAACTTACGCCCTGACCAAACCAAAATAGAGACATAAAAAAGACACTAAGGTCAGGACGTGACAAAACCATACATTCTGAAGCTGCATTTATTGTAACTGGGGATTTTCGCAAAGCAAACTTGACAACATGTCTACCTAAATTCTTCCGGCATATTGATTGCGCTACGAGCATGCGCAATGCCCTCGACCACTGCTACTCTAACTTCCGCGATGCATACAAAGCCCTCCCCACCCTACCTTTGGCAAATCCGACCACGACGCCATCTTGCTCCTTCCGTCTTATAGGTAGAAACTCAAACAGGATGTACCAGTGACGAGAACCATTCAACACTGGTCCGGCCAATGGGAAGCCAAGCTTCAAGATTGTTTTGATCACGTGGACTGGAATATGTTCCGGTCAGCCTCAGAGAGCAACATCGACCTATACGCTGACTCGGTGAGTGTGTTTATATAGAGATGCTTTACCCACTGTGACTAATTAAACCTACCCTAACCAGAAACTGTGGATGGATAGCAGCAATTGCGCAAAACTGAAAACGTGATCCACCACATTTAACCATGGAAAGAGGTCTGGGAATAAGTCTGAATATATGTCTGAATATAAACAGTGTAGCTAATCCCTCTGCAAGGCAATCAAACAAGCAAAATGCCAGTACATGGACAAGGTGGAGTCGCAATTCAACGGCTCAGACATGAGACGTATGTGGCAGGGTCTACAGGAAATCACGGACTACATTAAGAAATCCAGCCAGGTCACGGACACCGACGTCAAGCTTCCAGACTAACTAAACACTATCTTAACCCTAACCCTTCTCCGTGGATGACGTGAGTAAAACATTGAAAGGTGTTAACCCTCGCAGGGCTGCTGGCATCCCTAGCCGCATCCTCAAAGCATGCGCAGACCAGCTGGCTGGTGTGTTTATGGACATATTCAATCACTCCCTATCCCAGTCTGTAATCCCCACATGCTTCAAGATGGCTACCATTCTTCCTGTACCAAAGAAGGCAAAGATAACTGAACTAAATGACTACCGCCCCGTAGCACTCACTTCTGTCATCATGAAGTGCTTTGAGAGACTAGTCAAGGATCATATCACCTCCACCTTACCGGTCACCCTAGACCCACTTCAGTTTTCTTACCGCCCCAACAGGTCCACAGACGATGCAATCGCCATCGCACTGCACACTGCCCTATCCCATCTGGACAAGAGGATAACCTATGTAAGAATGCTGTTTATTGACCACTGCTCAACATTCAACATCATAGTTCCCTCCAAGCTCGTCATCAAGTTGGAGGACCGGGGTCTCAACCCCACCCTGTGCAATTGGGTCCTGGACTTTCTGACGGGCCGCCCTCAGGTGGTGAAGGTAGGAAACAACATTGGCACTTCGCTGACCCTCAACACTTGGGCCCCACAAGGGTGCGTACTCAGCCCCCTCCTGTACTCCCTATTCACCCATGATTGCGTGGCCATGCATGCCTCCAACTCAATCCTCATGTTTGCAGACGACACAACAGTAGTGGGCTTGATTATCAACAACGATGAGACAGCCTACAGGGAGGAGGTGAGGGCACTCGAAGTGTGGTGTCAGGAAAACAACCTCTCACTCATTGTCAACAAAACAAATGAGATGATCGTGGACTTCAGGAAAAAGCAGAGGGAGCACCCCTCTATCCACATTGAAGGGACAGTAGTGGAGAAGGTGGAAAGTTTTAAGTTCCTCGGCATACACATCACAGACAAACTGAAATGGTTCACCCACACAGATAGTGTGGTGAAGAAGGCGTGACAGCGGCTCTTAAGTTAAACCTCAGGAGGCTGAAGAAATGTGGCTTATCACCTAAAGCCCTGACAAACTTTTACAGATGCATAAATGAGAGTATCCTGTCGGGCTGTATCACCGCCTGGTACGGCAACTGCAATACCCTCAACCGCAAGACTCTCCAGACGGTGGTACTGTTTGCATCACCAGGGGCCAAACTACCTGTCCTCCAGGACACTCACAGCACCCTCTGTCACAGGAAGGCCAAAAAGATAAACCGCAACCACCTGAGCCACTGCCTGTTCACCCCGCTACAATCCAGAAGGTGAGGTCAGTACAGGTGCATCAAAGCTGGGACTGAGAGACTGAAAAACACCTTCTATCTCAAGGCCATCAGACTGCTAAACAGCAAATACTAACTCAGAGAATCTGCTGCCTACATTGAGACCCAATAACAGGCTACTTTAATACATGGATCAGTAGTCACTTTGTACAATGCACTCGAAATAATGCCACTTTCATAATGTTTACATATCTTACATTACTCATATTACATCTATATTCTGTATTTTATACAATCTATTGCACCTTGCATATGCTGCTCTGCCATCTTTCATCCATATGCGTACATGCACATAGTACGTAGTTGTTGGGAAATTGTTAGATTACTTGTTAGATATTGCTGCACTGTCGGAACTAGAAGCACAAGCGTTTTGCTACACTCACATTAACATCTGCTAACCATGTGTATGTGACAAAAAAACATTTGATTGGTTGATTGCTACTCCCTCTATCCTGTGCATCTTAGGGAAATCCTTGGAGGAATTAAAAATTCCCTTTCAAAAGGTTGTATTTTGTTATGATTCAACTTCCCCTTAACCTTTCAAAACTTGCCCTGGATGGATGGGCTGCAGCAAGGCATACATAGCAGAATAAAGTTAGGGAGGGATTGAGTAAAAATATTGAAGTTTGAGTATGGTGAGAGAGGACCAAAAGCAAAGGTGGATAGAGGGAGAGAGGAATGAATGGATGGAGGTGTGATAGAGGAGGGAGAGAAAGTTGGGCAGAAGGAAGATGTGAAAGAGGGAAAGGGAGGCAGAGATAAAATAGAGAGAGAGTGGATATAAGGACAGAGACAGAAGGGGAACCACTCTGGCAGTGCGTGGTTGAGGAGGACTCTACTGTGGGGGATGTGAGTCCACTGGAGCAGCTGTTCCACAGAGACAGACAGACAGATTGTCCTAGGTCTGTCCTTGGCCTGGGCTTACCTGACTCACCATTCCCCCTCTGTCCTCCAAGCCGTCCGGCTCCCCATGCTAGCTCTAGCCAGAGAGGAGGGTTTGCCCTATTATCCCTGCCTGCTGTGGGCACACAGGTGCCAGTCGGAAAATGGAAAATGGGACATCGATTGCAATTGAGATCATTTTAGAGAGCAGAGAGAGATGAGAGCGAGGGAGGCGAGAGAGGGATTTAAGAAAGTAGAGGTATTTGTGATGGACAGAACACCCTGTCTCTCCAATAGACGCTAGATAAATAGATGTGTGTTTAAGGTAGTAATCACCTCAAAGATTTGTGTGAAACAGTTGAATGGAGGAGATTATGGTGATTAGCAATGATTAGGGGATGACTAGACGTTTTGAGTTAGAGCCTGTCTGCTATTACCTCTCCTCGTTCTCTGACAAGCCGACAAGCCTGACTCAAACATTCCCTTTGTGGTGGAAGTCACAGTTGGCCCTCGAGTCCCAAACTTCTCCTTTGTTCATGATCTACACCTACAGTACTGGATTTTTCAAGTTTCTTCTCTCATCTTAGTGAAACAGTTGATAGACATTAGCAATACAATATTGTGTTTTTGCACGTGTTTTTGTGTGCATGTTGTACAGGCCGTTAAATACACTTAGCCAAGTTCTACAGAGACAACGATTAGAATGGAGGAACCTGAAAGACAGTCGGACAAATCAACATGGCAACAAGTGTAGTTAGAAAGACAGGAGGGAAGCAGAACAGACCAGACCAGAAAGAAAGAGAGAGAAAGAGAGAGAGAGAGAGAGAGAGAGAGAGAGAGAGAGAGAGAGAGAGAGAGAGAGAGAGAGAGAGAGAGAGAGAGAGAGAGAGAGAGAGAGAGAGAGAGAGAGAGAGAGAGAGAACTAAACTACTCATGTTATGTCAAGTCATTACAGAATCCTCAAAAAATACACACACAAATACACTTTCAGATTACTCTGAAACCCCTGGAGGTGAACAGGGAGACTGTGTCGATTTCCCCGCCAGTGTAGCTGTATAGGATACAGATTTGCATAGTACTGTACGTATAATATGGTCCATATGAGCCCCCCCAGTGTGTCAGTCTGCAGTAGGAGCCTGCAACGTCTTAGTAGGGACGACCTGGGAACTCTCACGTATGGAATTGCACTAGGCCACCTCCACGGTATAAAAAGACATGCGTCTCCGTGTCTGTTTATTATTGTGCCATGATATTGGTGGAGGAGCGATTGAGACTACTTTGTGAATATCTCCGGAATAAAAGGGAGGCAGTGATCGATGTAACCCCCTTTCCACCCCGGGCGATCTGCCAGCTGGTACATTACGTGATTAGAATGCAGGTTGCCGAGCCGACGGGCCAGGCGGCGCTGCCTACACACTTGTGTTCTGTTTAATTGGATTAACTTATAAGGAATTAAGCTGGTACTCAGAGGGGGTCTCACATACATATTTGTAAGCACACACACACACGCACACGCACACGCACACACACACGCACACACTGAGTATACCAAACATTAGAACACCTTCCTAATATTGAGTTGCACCCCCCTTTGCCCTCAGAACAGACTCAATTCGTTGGGGTCTGGATTCTACAAGTTGTCGAAAGCGTTCCACAGTGATGCTGTGGCCCTTGGACCATTCTTCATCTACACTGATTGAAGTGGATGTAACAAGTGACATCAGTAAGGGATCATAGATTTCACCTGGATTCACCTGGTCAGTCTATGTCAGTGAAAAAGCATGGTTTGTATATTATACAGTATATTCACACAAAAACACATACAGTCAGAGACACTAATAATGTGCTAAAGACTGCACACGATACAGACACACACACACACACCTACTACACACACTGCAGATAGAAACACACAACGAGTTAATTTGGTCCACCACCCACTGTTGAGCCCTGCTGCTGTTCTGATCGCGGCCTTGAAACACTTTAATTTCTGGACAAACTGTTCATTATAAGAGAGATCTGAGAGTCTCATGCTGTCTGTGCCTCTCTCTCTCTTTCTCGCTCTTTCTCTCTCTCAACCTCTGTATCTCTCTCCTTGTCTATTTCTCTCTTTCTATCTGCTCCTCTCTCTCTTTCTGCCCCTCTCTCGCTATCTCTCTGTCTTAATACTTTTTCTTCTACAGAGAGACTGCTGATTTGAAAACAGAGAGACCTAAATAAAAAAGTGACTCGTGCTATGAACACTTGATGTAACACATTTGATGTATAACCAATGGATATGGCATTGTTCTCTTTGAATAAGCAGAAAAATATGCTGAACCAGTTTGATAAAGCTTGATTGACGTAATTCTAAACTAATGCATTATTGATAACCTATATTGATTTCCTTTAAACGCCTGCTCTAATGGGTTTTAATCTCAATGACACACGATAACAAACAGTATCAGCCCCCTACGGGCGAGATGAAGCACATTTATAGGTGTGTGTGTGTGTGTGTGTGTGTGTGTGTGTGTGTGTGTGTGTGTGTGTGTGTGTGTGTGTGTGTGTGTGCGTGCGTGCGTGCGTGCGTGCGTGCGCGTGCGTGTGTGCGTGCGTGTGCTTGGTTTTGTTTGCACCCCATCCTGATCTCCTCACCAATAGCACTCAATAGCCATCTCTGTTAAGAATTATTGAGTGCTGTATCTTTAAGGATTCGTACACCCAAGTATGATGTCATCTGCAGTCCTTAATGATCAGACAATAACTGTCTAGTATCATTATGTTTTTATGTTGTAGCTTTATCAATGTCGAGATTGAATACTGGTGGCATAGGTGGAAAATAGCCTAGCGATCAGATTGTTGGGACAGTAACCAAAACGTTTCATAGGTCGAATCCCCGAGCCAACAATGTGAAACATCTGTCGATGTGCCTTTGACGAAGGCACTTAACCGTAATTGATCCAGGGTTGCTGTTGATAATGGCTGACCGAGGCCATGACCCCACTCTCCGAGGGTGTCTCGGGGGTAGTTGGGATTTGCGGAAAACATATTTCAATTTCACACGTGTATAATTCAAATCATATTTTATTGGTCACATACACATGGTTAGCAGATGTTAATGCGAGTGTTGCGAAATGCTTGTGCTTCTAGTTCCGACAGTGCAGTAATATCTAACAAGTAATCTAAGAATTCCCCAACAACTACCTAATACACACCAATCTAAAAGGATGGAATAAGAATATGTACACACAGTTGAAGTCGGAAGTTTACATACACTTAGATTAGAGTCATTAAAACTCGTTTTTCAACCACTCCACAAATGTCTTGTAAACAAACTATAGTTTTGGCAAGTCGGTTAGGTCATCTACTTTGTGCATGACACAAGTAATTGTCCATCAATTGCTTACAGACAGTTTGTTTCACTTATAATTCACTGTATCACAATTCCAGTTGGAAAGATGTTTACAAACACTAAGTTGACTGTGCCTTTAAACAGCTTGGAAAATTCCAGAAAATGATGTCATGGCTTTAAGAAGCTTCCAATATGCTAAATGACATCATTTGAGTCAATTGGAGGTGTACATGTGTATGTATTTCAAGGCCTACCTTCAAACTCAGTGCCTCTTTGCATGACATCATGGGAAAATGAAAAGAAATCAGCCAAGACCTCAGAACGAAAATTGTAGGGCTCCACAAGTCTGGTTCATCCTTGGGAGCAATTTACAAATGCCTGAAGGTACCACGTTCATCTGTACAAACAATAGTATGCAAGTATAAACAACATGGGACCACGCATGCGTCATACCGCTCAGGAAGGAGACGCGTTCTGTCTCCTAGAGATGAACGTACTTTGGTGTGAAAAGTGCAAATCAATCCCAGAACAACAGCAAAGGACCTTGTGAAGATGCCCGAGGAAACAGGTACAAAGTATCTATATCTACAGTAAAACGAGTCCTATATCGACATAACCTGAAAGGCCGCTTAGCTTAGAAGATGCCACTGCTCCAAAACCGCCATAAAAAAAGCCAGACTACGGTTTGCAACTGCACATGGGGACAAAGATCGTACTTTTTGGAGAAATGTCCTCTGGTCTGATGAAACAAAAATAGAACTGTTTGGCCATAATGACCATCATTATGTTTGGAGGAAAAAGGGGGAGGCTTGCAAACCGAAGAACACCATCCCAACCATGAAGCACGGGGGTGGCAGCATCATGTTGTGGGGGTGCTTGCTGCAAGAGGGACTGGTGTATTTCACAAAATACATGGCATCGTGAGGGTGGAAAATTATGTGGATATATTGAAGCAACACCGCAAGACATCAGTCAGGAAGCTAAAGCTTGGTCGCAAATGGAAAACCCCAAATGGACAATGACCCCGGCAGGGTAGCCTAGTGGTTAGAGCGTTGGACTAGTAACCGGAAGGGTGCAAGTTCAAAACCCTGACAAGGTACAAATCTGTCGTTCTGCCCCTGAACAGGCAGTTAGACCACTGTTCCTAGGCCGTCATTGAAAATAAGAATTTGTTCTTAACTGACTTGCCTATTTAAAAAAAATATATATATATTTTTTTAAACTTCCAAAGGTGAAATGGCATAAGGACAACAAATTCAAGGTATTGTAGTGGCAATCACATAGCCCTGACCTCAATCATATAGAACATTTGTTTGCAGAACTGAAAAAGCGTGTGCAAGCAAGCAGCCCTACAAATGTGACTCAGTTACATCAGCTCTGGCAGGAGGAGTGGGCCAAAGTTCACCCAATTTATTGTGGAAGGCTTCCCGAAACGTTAGACCCAAGTTAAACAATTTAAAGGCAATGCTACCAATTTCTAATTGAATTTATGTAAACTTCTGACCCACTGGGAATGTGATGAAATATATAAAAGCTGAAATAAATAATTCTCTCTACTATTATTTTGACATTTCATATTCTTAAAATAAAGTGGTGATCCTTACTGACCTAAAGCAGGGAATTTTTACTAGGATTAAAAACGTCTTAGTTTAGTAAGAATGCAATCTCGTTACCGGGATCGATATGACAACAGCCAGTGAAAGTGCAGAGCGCAAAATTCAAACAACAAAAATTCCTCAGACATACATGTATCTTATACCATTTTAACGGTAATCTTGTTGTTAATCCCACCAAAGAGTCGGATTTCAAATAGGCTTTACAAGCACCACAAACGATTATGTTAGGTCACCACCATGTCACAGAAAAATTCAGCCATTTTTCCAGCCAAAGAGAGGAGTCACAAAAAGCACAAATAGAGATAAAATGAAACACTAACCTTTGATGATCTTCATCAGATGACACTCATAGGACTTCACGTTACACAATACATATATGTATTTTTTTCTCGATAAAGTGCATATTTATGTAAAAAAAAATCTCAGTATACATTGGCGCGTTAAGTTCACTAGTTCCAAAAACATCCAGTGATATTGTAGAGAGCGACATCACTTTACAGAAATACTCATTATAAATGTCGATGAAAATACAATAGTTAGACATGGAAATATAGATACACTTCTCCTTAAAACCTGTTGCGACTCTAGGGACAGTATTTCTATTTTTTGAAAAAAAAAAAAAAACGTTCCCGTTTTAAACGGGATATTTCGTCAGGACAAGATGCTAGAATATGCATATAATTGACAGCTTTGGATAGAAAACACTCTAATGTTTCCAAAACTGGAAAGATTTTGTCTGTGAGTTGAACAGAACTGATGTTGCATGCGAAAGCCTGAGAAAAATCCAATGCCCCATATTTTGAAAGCGCTGCGTTCCAATGAGTCCCTATTGAGCTGGGAATGTGCTATCAACCAGCTTACACTTTCTATGTATTCCCCAAGGTGTCCACAGCATCGTGACGTAGTTTTACGCATTTATGTTGAAGAATAGCCGTAGGCGGCTACATTGCGTAAGTGGTCACCTGATGACTCCCAGGGTGACTCTCGCGTAAAATACAGAGGTAGCCATTTCTCCAATCGGTCCTACTGAAAAACAAATTCTCCCGACGGATATATTATCGAATAGATATTAGAAAAACACCTTGAGGATTGATTATAAACAACGTTTGCCATGTTTCTGTCGATATTATGGAGCTAATTTGGAATATTTTTTGCCGTTTTCGTGACTGCAATTTCCTGGCGATTTCTCAGCCAAACGTGAAGAACAAACGGAGCTATTTCACCTACAAAAATAATATTTTTGGAAAAAAGGAACATTGGCTAGCTAACTGGGAGTCTCGTGAGTGAAAACATCTGAAGCTCATCAAAGGTAAACGATTTAATTTGATTGCTTTTCTGATTTCTGATTTCCGTGACCAAGTTACCTGCTGCTAGCTGGACAAAAAAGCAAACCATGCAATAATCTGAGTACAGCTTTCAGACAACAAAGCAGCCAAAAGGATATCCCCCATATAGGGTAGTCAAAATATTTCATAAATAGCATTATAAATATTCCCTTAGCTTTGATGATCTTCATCAGAATGCACTCCCAGGAATCCCAGTTCCACATTAAATGTTTGATTTAGTTCGATAATGTCCATCATTTATGTCCAAAGAGCTACTTTTGTTAGCACGTTTGGTAAACAAATCCAAAGTCATGAAGCGCGTTCCCTAGTTACAGACGAAATGTCAAAAAGTTCCATTCCTGTCCGTAGAAACATGTCAAACTATGTATGGAATCAATCTTCAGGATGTTTTTAACATAAAACGTCAATAATGTTCCAACCGGAGAATTCAGAAGTGCAATTGACTGTAGATTGTCTTCAGAAGTGCGATGGAACAGAGCTCCCTTTCATGTGAACGCGCATGGTCAGAGCATGGTCAGCACATGGCAGACCTGACTCATTCCTCTCTCATTCGGTCCCACTTCACAGTAGAATCCTCAAACAAGTTTCTAAAGACGGTTGACATCTAGTGGAAGCCTTAGGAAGTGCAACATAACCAATATCCCACTGTGTATTCAATAGGCTCTGGGTTGAAAATCAACCAACCTCAGATCTCCC
Organism: Oncorhynchus keta; assembly: GCF_023373465.1. NCBI lineage: Eukaryota > Metazoa > Chordata > Actinopteri > Salmoniformes > Salmonidae > Oncorhynchus > Oncorhynchus keta. The sequence continues at coordinate 15,137,905 of NC_068453.1, forward strand.
ACTTCCTGTTTGGATTTCTTCTCAGTTTTTTGCCTGCCATATGAGTTCTGTTATACTCACAGACATCATTCAAACAGTTTTAGAAAATTCAGAGTGTCTATCCAATACTAATAATAATATGCATATATTAGCAACTGGGACTGAGGAGCAGGCCGTTTACTCTGGGCACCTTTCATCCAAGCTACTCAATACTACCCCTGCAGCCATAAGAAGTTAATGTCAGGAATTTTGAAATGTATTGTTTAAATGTATTGGCTAAGGTGTATGTAAACTTCCGACTTCAACTGTATAAATATATGGATGAGCGGTGGCCGAGCAGCATAGGCAAGATGCAATAGATTGTATAAGATACAGTATATACATATGAGATGAGTAATGTAAGATATGTTGACATTATTAAAGTGGCATTGTTTAAAGTGACTAGTGAGTCTGAGTTAGTAACTGCTGTTTAGCAGTCTGATGGCCTTGAGTTAGAAGATGTTTTTCAGTCTCTCGGTCCCAGCTTTGATGCAGCTGTACTGAACTCGCCTTCTGGATGGTAGCGGGGTGAACAGGCAGTGGCTTGGGTGGTTGTTGTCCTTGGTGATCTTTTTGGCCTTCCTGTGACATCGGATGCTGTAGGTGTCCTGGAGGGCAGGTAGTTTGCCCCGGTGATGCGTTGTGCAGACCGCACCACCCTCTGGAGAGTTGTGCGGTTGAGGGCGGTACAGCCTGACAGGATACTCTCATTTGTGCATCTGTAAAAGTTTGTCAGGGTTTTAGGTGACAAGCCACATTTCTTCAGCCTCCTGAAATTGAAGAGCCACTGTTGCGCCTTCTTCACCACACTGTCTGTGTGGGTGAACCATTTCAGTTTGTCCGTGATGTGTACGCCGAGGAACTTAAAACGTTCCATCTTCTCCACTGCTGTCCCTTCGATGTGGATAGAGGGGTGCTCCCTGTGTGGATAGAGGGGTGCTGTTTCATGAAGCTCACAATCATCTCCTTTGTTTTGTTGACGTTGAATAACAGGTTGATTTCCTGACACCACACTTCGAGTGCTCTCACCTCCTCCCTGTAGGCCATCTCATCGTTGTTGATAATCAAGCTCACTACTGTTGTGTCGTCTGCAAACATGATGATTGATTTGGAGGCGTGCAGGGCCACGCAGTCATGGGTGAACAGGGAGTACAGGAGGGGACTGAGTACGCATCTTTGTGGGGCCCCAGTGTTGAGGGTCAGTGAAGTGTACGTAGTATAATCACCCACCAAATAATGATTTATTATTATCATGACAGCATGGAGTCATCTAATGTGAGTTGTTTTGGCAGCTGTTTGCATGCCATGTGCTATGTCCTTCTTTTCACTGCACACATAACAGCAAGTTCAATGATCAAATGTGACCCGAAACACAACATGTTCACACACAGAGCGTTCAACCAGTCGTGACTTACAGAGGAGAACTATGGAACGCCTGTGTGTGTGTGTGTGTGTGTGTGTGTGTGTGTGTGTGTGTGTGTGTGTGTGTGTGTGTGTGTGTGTGTGTGTGTGTGTGTGTGTGTGTGTGTGTGTGTGTGTGTGTGTGTGTGTGTGTGTGTGTTTGTGTTTGTGTTTGTGTTTGTGTGTGTGTGTGTCGACGTGCTTGCATGGGTGCGTAGGTGCATACTGTATGTGCCAATCAAACTGTATCTCTGAAGCTGGAGACTCATATCTCCCTCACTAGCTTTAAGCACCAGCTGTCAGAGCATCTCACAGATCACTGCACCTGTACATAGCCCATCTATCTACCTACCTCATCCCCATACAGTATTTATTTATTTATCTTGCTCCTTTGCACCCCAGTATGTCTACTTGCACATTCATCTTCTGCACATCTGTCACGCCCGTAGATTGCTTTGTATGTTTCTATTTTTAGTTTGGTCAGGGTGTGATGTGGGTAGGTATTCTATGTTTTGTTCTATGTTTGTATTTCTATGTGTTTGATTGGGAACCATACCAGGCCAGAGGCAGCTGTCAATCGTTGTCTCTGATTGAGAACCATACTTAGGCAGCCTGATTTCGCCCTTGAGTTGTGGGTAGTTGTTTTCTGTTGAGTGTCTGCACCAGCCAGAACTGTTTCGGTCGTTCTCTTTGTTATTTTTGTTATTTCTGTGTTCATTAAATAAATATGGACACATACAACGCTGCACCTTGGTCCTCTCCTTCCAACAGCCGTTACAGAACTACCCACCACAACCGGACCAAGCAGCGTGGTAACCAGGGGCAGAGGGTTCTGGAATCCTTGACATGGGAGGATATTTTGGACGGTAAGGGACCCTGGGCACAGGCTGGTGAAAATCGCCGCCCCAGGGAAGAGCTGGAGGCAGCTAAAGCCGAGCGGCGGCGATACAAGGAGTTAGCACGGCAGCGCAACAGGGACAAGAGGCAGCCCAAAACATTTCTTGGGGGGAGGCACAAGGGGATTGTGGCTAAGTCAGGTAGGAGACCTGAGCCAACTCCCCATGCTTACCATGGCGAGAGGTTGACCGGGCAGGCACCGTGTTATGCCGTGAGGCGCACGGTGTTCCCAGTGCGCAGGCATAGCCCGGTGCGCTACATCGCAGCAGCTCCTCGTATCGGCCGGGCTAGAGTGGGCATCGAACCAGGAGTAGTGAAGCCTGCTCAGCGCATCTGGTCTCCAGTGTGTCTCCTCGGCCCAGGTTATATGGCACCAGCCCTATGCACGGTGTCCCCGGTTCGCAAAGCACAGCCCAGTGCGGTCTGTTCCACCCCGCCGCACTTGTCGGGCTACAGGGAGTATCCAGCCAGGACAGGTTGTGCAGGCTCGATGCTCGAGACCTCCAGTGCGCCTCCACAGTCTGGTCCATCCGGTACCTCCTCCAGGCACCAATCCTCCTGTGGAAGCCCCATGCACCAGGCTGTCTCTCCGTCTCCTCCCTCCAGGTGCTCCCGCCTGTCCAGCGCTTCCAGAGTCTCCCTCCTGTCCAGCGCTTCCAGAGCCACCCTCCTGTCCGGAGCTGCCAGGGCCGCCCGTTAGTCAGGAGCTGCCAGAGTCGCCCGTCAGTCAAGAGCTGCCAGAGTCGCCCGTCAGTCAGGAGCTGCCAGAGTCGCCCGTCAGTCAAGAGCTGCCAGGGCCGCCCGTCAGTCAGGAGCTGCCAGAGTCGCCCGTCAGTCAAGAGCTGCCAGGGCCGCCCGTCAGTCAGGAGCTGCCAGAGTCGCCCGTCAGTCAGGAGCTGCCAGAGTCGCCCGTCAGTCAAGAGCTGCCAGGGCCGCCCGTCAGTCAGGAGCTGCCAGGGCCGCCCGTCAGTCAGGAGCTGCCAGAGTCTCCCGTCTATTTGGGGCCCGCTGCAAGGCTCCCCAGTCCGAGGTCGGCGGCGAGGGTCGCCGCTCCAAAGTCGCCGCTTAAGTGGGCCAAGACTATGGCGGAGTGGGGTCCACGTCCCGTGCCAGAGCTGCTACAGCGGACAGATGCCCACCCAGAACCTCCACTATGGATTTAGGTTTTGCAGCCGGAGTCCGCACCTTTGGGGGGGTACTGTCACAGTCACACACTGACCGTAGATTGCTTTGTATGTTTCTATTTTTAGTTTGGTCAGGGTGTGATGTGGGTGGGTATTCTATGTTCTGTTCTATGTTTGTATTTCTATGTGTTTGTCCTGGTATGGTTCCCAATCGGAGGCAGCTGTCAATCATTGTCTCTGATTGAGAACCATACTTAAGCAGCCTGGTTTCGCCCTTGAGTTGTGGGTAGTTATTTTCTGTTGTGTGTCTGCACCAGCCAGAACTGTTTCGGTCGTTCTCTTTGTTATTTTTGTTATTTCTGTATTCATTAAATAAATATGGACACATACCACCCTGCACCTTGGTCCTCTCCTTCCAACAGCCATTACAACATCTACCATTCCAGTGTTTAATTGTAATTACTTTGCCACCATGGCCTATTTATGTCCTTAACTCCCTTATCTTACCTCATTTGCACTCACTGTATATTTACTTTTTGTTTTCTTTTGTTCTAGTGTATTATTGACCATGTTTTGTTTATTCCATGTGTAACTCTGTGTTGTTGTATGTGTCGAATTGCTATGCCTTTCTTGGCCAGGTCGCAGTTGCAAATGAGAACTTGTTCTCAACTAGCCTAGCTGGTTAAATGTAGGTCGTTGACCTACACTGGAATCCTATAATGTACAGTGGGGCAAAAACGTATTTAGTCAGCCTCCAATTGTGCAAGTTCCCCCAATTAAAAAGATGAGAGAGGCCTGTAGTTTTCATCATAAGTACATTTCAACTAAGACAGACAAAATGAGAAAAAGAATCCAGAAAATCACATTGTAGGATTTTTAATGAATTTATTTGCAAATTATGGTGGAAAATAAGTATTTGGTCACCTACAAACAAGCAAGATTTCTGGCTCTCACAGACCTTTATCTTCTTCTTTAAGAGGCTGCTCTGTCCTCCACTCGTTACCTGTATTAATGGCACCTGTTTGAACTTGTTATCAGTATAAAAGACCCTGTCCACAACCTCAAACAGTCACACTCCAAACTCCACTATGGCCAAAACCAAAGGGCTGTCAAAGGACACCAGAAACAAAATTGTAGACCTACACCAGGATGAGAAGACTGAATCTGCAATAGGTAAGCAGCTTGGTTTGAAGAAATCAACTGTGGGAGCAATTATTAGGAAATGGAAGACATACAAGACCACTGAAAATCTCCCTCGATCTGGGGCTCCACGCAAGATCTCACCCCGTGGGGTCAAAATGATCACAAGAACGGTGAGCAAAAATCCCAGAACTACACGGGGCGACCTAGTGAATGACCTGCAGAGAGCTGGGACCAAAGTAACAAAGCCTACCATCAGTAACACTACGCCGGCAGGGACTCAAATCCTGCAGTGCCAGACGTGTCCCCCTGCTTAAGCCAGTACATGTCCAGGCCCGTCTGAAGTTTGCTAGAGAGAATTTGGATGATCCAGAAGAAAATTGGGAGAATGTTGAAACCAAAATATAACTTTTTGGTAAAAACTCAACTCGTCGTGTTTGGAGGACAAAGAATGCTGAGTTGCATCCAAAGAACACCATACCTACTGTGAAGCATGGGGGTGGAAACATCATGCTTTGGGGCTGTTTTTCTGCAAAGGGACCAGGATGACTGATCCGTGTAAAAGAAAGAATGAATGGGGCCATGTATCGTGAGATTTTGAGTGAAAACCTCCTTCCATCAGCAAGGGCATTGAAGATGAAACGTGGTTGGGTCTTTCAGCATGACAATGATCCCAAACACACCGCCCGGGCAACGAAGGAGTGGCTTCGTAAGAAGCATTTCAAGGTCCTGGAGTGGCCTAGCCAGTCTCCAGATCTCAACCCCATAGAAAATCTTTGGAGGGAGTTGAAAGTCAGTGTTGCCCAGCAACAGCCCAAAACATCACTTCTCTAAGGGGAGATATGCTTGGAGGAATGGGTCAAAATACCAGCAACAGTGTGTGAAAACCTTGTGAAGACCTACAGAAAACGTTTGACCACTGTCATTGCCAACAAAGGGTATATAACAAAGTATTGAGATAAACTTTTGTTATTGACCAAATACTTATTTTCCACCATAATTTGCAAATAAATTCATTAAAAATCCTACAATATGATTTTCTGTTTTTTTTCTACTCATTTTGTCTGTCATAGTTGAAGTGTACCTATGATGAAATTACAGGCCTCTCTCGTCTTTTAAAGTGGGAGAACTTGCACAGTTGGTGGCTGACTAAATACTTTTTTGCCCCACTGTATAATGTATGGCCACATAGGATATTACTGTTGATATCGGGCGACCTCTGTCAATATAAGGTCATCTCTGAAAAACTCCATAAAGTGAAGCTATAGTACTGTTATAGGCAGTGACAGCTGCCTGTGGGCATCTACACACATGTACACATGGGATATAAACACAAACTCATGAATAAATGACAGTGTTGACAGGACACACCTCTGTGTAGGCCTACAGCAAGGCAGTGTAAAGAGTTGAATGAACTGTGTGCTGCCATGCTGTGTGGGCATTTGTCACTGTTTGATTGTGCGGCCAAGTTTTGTTCAACTGTGTTGGATTTGCACTTGCTACGCTTGGCGAGACTGGTATGGGAAACTAGGCTAGACTTAAACTAGGCCAGACTAGGTGGTGTTAGATAACCGTGGTCTACAATGAACCATATTTAAAGTCTGGGCTTGCACTGCACTCAGAACTCTCCTCTCCTCCTCCTCTCCTCCTCTCCTCCTCTCCTCCTCTGCTGCATTCTGCCTGCCTGGGGCCATCGTGACGCCCACTGCTTCTCCTCTCCCATCCCTCCGTCCCTCTCAGGGTATACTGTCATGTTTTTTGCTACCCAATCACTTTTTTTCTCTCCTTTTCTTTTCACTATTTAAAACCAGCTCTCCTATAGAAACGGCTAGAAGACGAGAGAGGGTATTATAAATAGATTTGTGAATAGTCTTGGAGTGATTCTAAAGCCTAAGAGAAAGAGGACGGGGATGGAGAGAGAGAGAGAGAGAGAGAGAGAGAGAGAGAGAGAGAGAGAGAATGGAGGAATCTTTTAAACAGCTGTATTACTGTAGCTGCAACCCCCGAGGGCCAGTTGGATATAATAAATTATGTCTGAGGGTCCTACTAATCACCCCAACCAACACTGAGTACTTTGGGGTACCTGTTTGTGGTTGTTGGGGGTACCTGTTTGGGGTATGTGTTTGTGGTGGTCAAAATGGAGTCGTGGTCAGGTTTTCCGAAAGGAGGGCGGGGCAGGGCCTTATATGCGTCGCGGAAGTTGGAATAGCAATGATCCAAGGTTTTTCCCGCCCTGGTTGCGCAATCGATATGCTGATAAAATGTAGGGAGTCTTGTTTTCAGATTAGCCTTGTTAAAATCCCCAGGTACAATGAATGCAGCCTCCGGATATATGGATTCCAGTTTGCAAAGAGTCAAATAAAGTTCGTTCAGAGCCATCGATGTGTCTGCTTGGGGGGGAATATATACGGCTGTGATTATAATCGAAGAGAATTCCCTTGGTAGATAATGCGGTCTACATTTGATTGTGAGGAATTCTAAATCAGGTGAACAGGACTTGAGTTCCTGTATGTTGTTTTGGCCACACCACGTCCCGTTAACCATAAAGCATACGCCCCCGCCCCTCTTCTTACCAGAAAGATGTTTGTTTCTGTCAGCGCGATGCGTGGAGAAACCAGCTGGCTGCACCGTCTCTGATAGCGTCTCTCCAGTGAGCCATGTTTCCGTGAAGCATAGAACGTTACAGTCTCTGATGTCCCTCTGGAATGCTACCCTTGCTCGGATTTCATCAACCTTGTTGTCAAGAGACTGGACATTGGCGAGGAGAATGCTAGGGAGTGGTGCACGATGTGCCCGTCTCCGGGGTCTGACCAGAAGACCGCTTTGTTTTCCCCTTTTTCGAAGTCGTTTTTTGGGGTCGCCGGCTGGGATCCATTCTGTTTTCCTGGGTGAATGGCAGAACACAGGGTCCGCTTCGCGAAAGTCATATTCTTGGTCGTACTGATGGTGAGTTGACGCTGCTCTTATGTTCAGTAGTTCTTCTCGACTGTATGTAATGAAACCTAAGATGACCTGGGGTACCAATGTAAGAAATAACACGTAAAAAAACAAAAAACTGCATAGTTTCCTAGGAACGCGAAGTGAGGCGGCCATCTCTGTCGGCGCCGGACACAACACCATGTGTGTGTGTGTGTGTGTGTGTGTATGCGCGTGTATGCGTGTGTATGCGTGTGTGGATATGCTTGTGTGTGTGTGTGTGTGTGTGTGTGTGTGTGTGTGTGTGTGTGTGTGTGTGTGTGTGTGTGTGTGTGTGTGTGTGTGTGTGTGTGTGTGTGTGTGTGTGTGTGTGTGTGTGTGTGTGTGTGTATGCGTGTATGCGTGTGTATGTCTGTTTGTGTGTGGATATGCTTGTGTGTGTGTGTGTTTACTCCCAAACCCTGTGTTTTGCACCCCTGGGCCATATAATAAAATGCTTGCAATTCCAGCAAAGGAAACACACTCATGAAAAACCCTGCCTCGTCAGTTTAGCTTGTTGTGGCGAGCAGCCCGGATTGTTTGAGCGTCATAGCCGTGACTAAGAGCAGTGCATCATTGGACGTGCAGGGAAGAGAAAAATAGAAAACAAACCACAACAGGCCAGTCAGTGTAACCACGGCAATGCCGGGTTAAAACATTACATGCACAGAGGCCTTTTTTTTTTTTACCTAAACCTTGTCATTTTGATCCTGTCTAAGAAACAGACCCTGGCACTAGCAATCAAACCATTTTAACATTTTTCACTTGTTGTTGTTTTGCTGTACATCATGACAAAATGAATGCAGTATTCACAATGAATGAAACTGCATTGTTTAGAAACACTTTAAGGCTCTGGACTGAAACCCCCTGGATGTGATCCCCCCTCCGTTTCACCACAGTAGGTGCGAATGTCCCAAAATGCAATAATTTAGAGGGGAAACACTGTTCTCGAATGTGATGGCAACTGGCAATTATGCACGTAATGCTTTATTATAAATTATTTTCCCCAAATTTGAAACTCACGCGCAACATATGTATGACAGTTAGGCTCGACACCGTTTATAAAGCGGATTAATGTGCTGAATTTTAAGATGTTATTTGGCCACTTTAGTTGCGATACAAACTTTATCAAAACATATACAGTTGAAGTCGGAAGATTTCATACACCTTAGCCAAATACATTTAAGCTCAATGTTTCACAATTCCTGACATTTAATCCTAGTAAGAATTCCCTGCTTTAGGTCAGTAAGGATCAGCACTTTATTTTAAGAATGTGAAATGTCAGAATAATAGTAGAGAGAATGATTTATTTCAGCTTTTATTTCTTTCATCACATTCCCAGTGGGTCAGAAGATTACATACACTCAATTAGAAATTGGTAGCATTGCCTTTAAATTGTTTAACTTGGGTCAAATGTTTCCGGTTGCCTTCCACATGCTTCCCACAATAAGTTGGGTGAATTTTGGCCCATTCCTCCTGACAGAGCTGGTGTAACTGAGTCAGGTTTTTAGGCCTCCCTGCTCACACATGCTTTTTCAGTTCTGCCCACAAATTCTCTATAGGATGGAGGTCAGGGCTTTGTGTTGGCCACTCCAATACCTTGACTTTGCTGTCCTTAAGCCATTTTACCTTTGGAAGTTTGCTTGGAAGTATGCTTGGGGTCATTGTCCAATTGGATACCCATTTACAACCAAGCTTTTCTTGACTGATGTCTTGAGATGTTTGTCCCCATGTGCAGTTGCAAACAGTAGTCTGGCTTTTTATGGCGGTTTTGGAGCAGTGGCTTCTTCCTTGCTGTGCGATATAGGACTCGTTTTACTATGGATATAGATACTTTTGTACCTGTTTCCTCCAGCATCTTCACAAGGTCCTTTGCCGTTGTTCTGGTATTGATTTGCACTTTTCTCACCAAAGTACATTTGTGTATGTTAACTTCCTCCTTCAACTGTAGGCCTATGGGGTCCTTCTGTAGCTCAGTTGGTAGAGCATGGCGCTTGTAACGCCAGGGTAGTGGGTTCAATTCCCGGGACCACCCATACGTAGAATGTATGCACACATGACTGTAAGTCGCTTTGGATAAAAGCGTCCGCTAAATGGCATATATTATATTATTATATTATATTATATATTATATATTAGGCTACATGAGGTGTGCGACTATGATTGGAAAATGTCTGCGCTGTTTTTGCCTCTACTCTAGTCTTCCTCCTAGTGCTGACTGCTCAACCATGAACAAACTACCAGGATCATCCTACTTAACCACTTTTTAAAAAAAAGTATTTTTTGTTGTTGTTGTTGCATAAAGTTCTTTGAGATTTTATTATTATTATATTATTATTTTAATGAAAGCGCTATTAAAGTTAAATATTTATTATTATTTACACTGAGTATACAATATATTAAGGACACCTGCTCTTTCAATGACATAGACTGACCAGGTGAATCCAGGTGAAAGCTGTAATCCCTTATTGATGTCACTTGTTAAATCCACTTCAATCAGTGTAGATCAAATCAAATCAAATGTATTTATATAGCCCTTCGTACATCAGCTGATATCTTAAAGTGCTGTACAGAAACCCAGCCTAAAACCCCAAACAGCAAGCAATGCAGGTGTAGAAGCACGGTGGCTAGGAAAAACTCCCTAGAAAGGCCAAAACCTAGGAAGAAACCTAGAGAGGAACCAGGCTATGTGGGGTGGCCAGTCCTCTTCTGGCTGTGCCGGGTGGAGATTATAACAGAACATGGCCAAGATGTTCAAATGTTCATAAATGACCAGCATGGTCGAATAATAATAAGGCAGAACAGTTGAAACTGGTGCAGCAGCACGGCCAGGTGAACTGGGGACAGGTGAACTGGGGAACTGGGTGAACTGGGGACAGCAAGGAGTCATCATGTCAGGGCATGGTCCTTGGGCTCAGGTCTTCTGAGAGAGAGAAAGAAAGAGAGAAAGAGAGAATTAGAGAAAGCACACTTAAATTCACACAGGACACTGAATAGGACAGAAGAAGTACTCCAGATATAACAAACTGACCCTAGCCCCCCGACACATAAACTACTGCAGCATAAATACTGGAGGCTGAGATGAAGGGGACGACACAGGTTAAAGAAGGAATTTTATTAAGCCTTGAGACAATTGAGACATGGATTGTGTATGTGTGCAATTCAAAGGGTGAATGGGCAAAACACAAAATCTAAGTGCCTTTGAACTGAGTATAGTAGTAGGTGCCAGGCATGGGGCTGTTCTGTGACCGTATGACTGCCACACCGGCGGTCACGAGTCATGGAGGCAGTCAAACTCCACTTGACCGTTTAGTCACGGTAATTAGGCTTCACCAAGCTCTGATGCTGCTAATGGTAATTAGTGGCCTATCAAACTTTCTGATTTACAGATCATTGCACCTGTACATAGCCCACCTGTACATAGCCCACCTGTACATAGCCCACCTGTAAATAGCCCACCTGTAAATAGCCCACCTGTACATTGCCCACCTGTACATAGCCCACCTGTACATAGCCCACCTGTAAATAACCCACCTGTAAATAGCCCACCTGTAAATAGCCCACCTGTACATAGCCCACCTGTAAATAGCCTACCTGTAAATAGCCCACCTGTAAATAGCACACCTGTAAATAGCCCACCTGTACATAGCCCACCTGTAAATAGCCCACCTGTAAATAGCCCACCTGTAAATAGCACACCTGTAAATAGCCCACCTGTACATAGCCCACTTGTAAATAGCCCACCTGTAAATAGCCCACCTGTAAATAGCCCACCTGTAAATAGCCCACCTGTACATAGCCCACCTGTACATAGCCCACCTGTACATAGCCCACTTGTAAATAGCCCACCTGTAAATAACCCACCTGTAAATAACCCACCTGTAAATAGCCCACCTGTAAATAGCCCACCTGTACATAGCCCACCTGTACATAGCCCACTTGTAAATAGCCCACCTGTAAATAACCCACCTGTAAATAACCCACCTGTACATAGCCCACCTGTAAATAACCCACCTGTAAATAGCCCACCTGTAAATAGCCCACCTGTACATAGCCCACCTGTAAATAGCCCACCTGTAAATAGCACACCTGTAAATAGCCCACCTGTACATAGCCCACCTGTACATAGCCCACCTGTAAATAGCCCACCTGTAAATAGCCCACCTGTAAATAGCACACCTGTAAATAGCCCACCTGTACATAGCCCACTTGTAAATAGCCCACCTGTACATAGCCCACCTGTAAATAGCCCACCTGTAAATAGCCCACTTGTAAATAGCCCACCTGTACATAGCCCACCTGTAAATAGCCCACCTGTAAATAGCCCACTTGTAAATAGCCCACCTGTACATAGCCCACCTGTAAATAGCCCACCTGTAAATAGCCCACCTGTAAATAGCCCACCTGTAAATAGCACACCTGTACATAGCCCACCTGTACATAGCCCACCTGTACATAGCCCACCTGTAAATAGCCCACCTGTACATAGCCCACTTGTAAATAGCCCACCTGTACATAGCCCACCTGTAAATAGCCCACCTGTAAATAGCCCACCTGTAAATAGCCCACCTGTACATAGCCCACCTGTAAATAGCCTACCTGTAAATAGCACACCTGTAAATAGCACACCTGTAAATAGCCCACCTGTACATAGCCCACTTGTAAATAGCCCACCTGTACATAGCCCACCTGTAAATAGCCCACCTGTACATAGCCCACTTGTAAATAGCCCACCTGTACATAGCCCACCTGTAAATAGCCCACCTGTAAATAGCCCACCTGTAAATAGCCCACCTGTAAATAGCCCACCTGTACATAGCCCACCTGTACATAGCCCACCTGTAAATAGCCCACCTGTAAATAGCCCACCTGTACATAGCCCACCTGTAAATAGCCCACCTGTAAATAGCCCACCTGTAAATAGCCCACTTGTAAATAGCCCACCTGTACATAGCCCACCTGTAAATAGCCCACCTGTAAATAGCCCACCTGTAAATAGCCCACCTGTAAATAGCCCACCTGTAAATAGCCCACCTGTACATAGCCCACCTGTAAATAGCCCACCTGTAAATAGCCCACCTGTAAATAGCCCACCTGTACATAGCCCACCTGTACATAGCCCACCTGTAAATAGCCCACCTGTAAATAGCCCACCTGTACATAGCCCACCTGTAAATAGCCCACCTGTAAATAGCCCACCTGTACATAGCCCACCTGTAAATAGCCCACCTGTAAATAGCCCACCTGTAAATAGCCCACCTGTACATAGCCCACCTGTAAATAGCCCACCTGTAAATAGCCCACCTGTACATAGCCCACCTGTAAATAGCCCACCTGTACATAGCCCACCTGTAAATAGCCCACCTGTAAATAGCCCACCTGTAAATAGCCCACCTGTACATAGCCCACCTGTAAATAGCCCACCTGTAAATAGCCCACCTGTACATAGCCCACCTGTAAATAGCCCACCTGTAAATAGCCCACCTGTACATAGCCCACCTGTAAATAGCCCACCTGTACATAGCCCACCTGTAAATAGCCCACCTGTACATAGCCCACCTGTAAATAGCCCACCTGTAAATAGCCCACCTGTACATAGCCCACCTGTACATAGCCCACCTGTAAATAGCCCACCTGTAAATAGCCCACCTGTAAATAGCCCACCTGTACATAGCCCACCTGTAAATAGCCCACCTGTAAATAGCCCACCTGTAAATAGCCCACCTGTAAATACCTGTACATAGCCCACCTGTACATAGCCCACCTGTACATAGCCCACCTGTAAATAGCCCACCTGTAAATAGCCCACCTGTAAATAGCCCACCTGTAAATAGCCCACCTGTAAAGCCCACCTGTAAATAGCCCACCTGTAAATAGCCCACCTGTAAATGTAGCCCACCTGTAAATAGCCCACCTGTAAATAGCCCACCTGTAAATAGCCCACCTGTAAATAGCCCACCTGTAAATAGCCCACCTGTAAATAGCCCACCTGTACATAGCCCACCTGTAAATAGCCCACCTGTAAATAGCCCACCTGTACATAGCCCACCTGTACATAGCCCACCTGTAAATAGCCCACCTGTACATAGCCCACCTGTAAATAGCCCACCTGTAAATAGCCCACCTGTACATAGCCCACCTGTAAATAGCCCACCTGTAAATAGCCCACCTGTAAATAGCCCACCTGTACATAGCCCACCTGTAAATAGCCCACCTGTAAATAGCCCACCTGTAAATAGCCCACCTGTACATAGCCCACCTGTAAATAGCCCACCTGTAAATAGCCCACCTGTAAATAGCCCACCTGTACATAGCCCACCTGTAAATAGCCCACCTGTAAATAGCCCACCTGTACATAGCCCACCTGTACATAGCCCACCTGTACATAGCCCACCTGTAAATAGCCCACCTGTACATAGCCCACCTGTACATAGCCCACCTGTACATAGCCCACCTGTACATAGCCCACCTGTAAATAGCCCACCTGTACATAGCCCACCTGTACATAGCCCACCTGTACATAGCCCACCTGTACATAGCCCACCTGTACATAGCCCACCTGTAAATAGCCCACCTGTACATAGCCCACCTGTAAATAGCCCACCTGTACATAGCCCACCTGTAAATAACCCATCCCCATATTGTTTTTTGTTTTTTTGCTCCTTTGCACCCCAGTATCTCTCCTTGCACATTCATCTTCTGCACATTTATCACTCCAGTGTTTAATTGCTACATTGTAATTACTTCGCCACTACGGCCTATTTATTGCCTTACTTCCCAAATCTTACCTCATTTGCACACACTGTATATAGACTTTTCTATTGTGTTATTGACTGTACTTAATTTTAAGCTAAAAGATCAGTCTCATTGCTTTAAAAAAAAATATGAGAATTGTTGTATTCAAGTTGGCCAAAGAATAGGTCAACTTTTGTGCTATGGGGGATAATAGATAGACATAGGCTAGTGTTTTTGCTGTTCGTTAAGCTTACTCATCTTGTTGGCTGACGAAAAGTAAATGTGGACGTTCTAACGTCTTCAAAATGTGCCTCTGAATTGAATAAGAAGGAGTTGCATCCCCAATGTGTCGGTCTTCATTCACTTGTAGCCTGCTTCTTGGCTGAAATTCCTGTGAGTAGGACCTGTGAGCAATGTGAGTGAGAGATGCGTCGGAGCATGGCAGTAGGGAGAAGGGAACAATAATTAGCCTGTTGAATTCAGCCCAAGGGCACAACGGCCAATTTGGCCGCAAAAGGCATGGATTTTTTAGGTGGAATTATGGCCACACAAGGGGGATGCCGGCGGGAAATTCGAGGCCTGGTGAGAATATTATAGTGCTAATTATTGTCAAATTGTGAATGAGAGACTGATGAAGTGTATGCAGCTAATCACTTTTTTCAAATCATTATTAGAGTTCCATCATGCAGCCTTATAATGTATTTAAAATAAAAACATATAGCCCAACTTTTATATCACAACTAAAGTTACATGAATAAATTAAGCATATAGGACAGGTTTCTTTGTTAACTGCTCAACACAGAATAGCTGCATGTGCGCACTTCCTTTGAAATCGTTTGGAGAAATTATCCTTTCTATTTTATTCAGCTATGTTCAATTGTATTCTTCATACTAAAAAATAATAAAAAAGAATGTCATGAAATTCTTAGCAAATCTTGTCTGCTAAATGAACTAGTGTAGCCCACAGCCAAATTGCATAGCCATATCAATGCCTAACATAAAGACATCTCAGAGTATGCTATTATTTTGTTCTGAAATAGACTCAGTTTTTTACGCTCTACAGTCTCCTGTGTGTATCAAGAATACTACCCAAATCCAGCCAACATGACACAACTGTGGGAAGCTTTGGAGTCAACATGGGCCAGCATCCCTGTGGAATGCTTTCGACTCCTTCTAGAGTCTATGCCCCGGCAGATTTAGACTGTTGTGAGCGCAAAGGGGGGTGCAAATTCATATTAGGAAGATGTTCTTAATGTTTGTTATACTCCGTGTATAATCCCAAGCTGTTCAGAGGGAAGCTTTATAATGGCAGAAATGGTATGAGGGAAAACGCTAACAAACCCACACACACATATTCACACACATCCATACACACATGCACTGGCTGTGAAAGTGGTGTTATCACAGTGAGCAGCTTAGCGGTGGTGGTGGCGATTAGAGCAGGTATGACATGGTGTAACAGTCATTATATGATTCTGTGCCTGAGGAGGATCAGCCAGCCTGAACACAACACAGAGGAAACACACACTGATACACACAAACAACACACTCGCACATACACACACACACAAACAACACCAACACACACAGCTCCAGCATTGCTCATGCCACTCAGACCCTGTATACTTCTGTACAGTCTGCTTTTCCTTATTGAGGATTAAACAAGCACAGAAAGAAGGAGAGATGTAGAGAGAGGTCATCAGAGATAGAGGTAGGGAGGGAGATGAGGGAACAAGAGGAATAAGGGTAGAGAGAAGAGAGGAAAGGAGGAGGGAGGCCTGGAAGTTCAAGAAGATAAGGAGAGAGTGTGAGAGAGAGGACAGAAATGTAATTGATCAGCGGGGAGCAACACATATTGTGCACCAATATTGAATTTTAAAGGCCTATTATATTCAATTAAATGCCCTTTTAATACGGACCACATGGAGAATTCAACAAAACATTCCATATGAATAAGACCAGCATTTTGACCTCTAGGAAGATTAGAGCCCACTTAACCCCAAAATTTGTCCAAGATTTCACCATCATAGTAAAGCACTAGTTATTTTTTGTTGCTTTGACAAAGATGATTGTTTATTTCTTGCGATTAGTGATTCATTTGAACAACAAAAAAACACCTGCCCCTCATTTTAAGGTTAAACCTGTTACATCAACTGACTTCTAGTTTTAATGTGGTTAACCTGTTTGGGATAGGGGGCAGCATTTTCACATTCGGATGAAAAGCGTTCCCAGAGTAAACTTCCTGCTACTCAGGCCCAGAAGCTAATATATGCATATTATTAGTAGATTTGGATAGAAAGCACTGTGAGTCTGTGAGTATACCATAACTCATATGGCAGGTGAAAACCTGAGAAAATCCAACAAGTGGGAAATCTGAGGTTTGTAGTTTTTGAACTCATATTGCACTTCCTAAGGCTTCCACTAGATTTCAACGGTCTTTAGAACCTTGTTTCGGGCTTCTACTGTGAAGGGGGAGAGAATAAGAGCTGATTGACTAAGAGGTCTGGCAGAAGGCCATGAGCTGGTCACACGAAACGGCCGTGAGAGCGACCTGCGTTCTATTGCATTTCTAAAGACAAAGGAATTGTCCGGTTGAAACATTATTGAAGATTTATGTTAAAAACATCCTAAATATTGATTCTATACATCGTTTGAAATGTTTCTGCGAACTGTAATATAACTTTTTGGACTTTTTGTCTGAACTTTCACCTGGACTTGCCCGCGCCTCGTGAGTTTGGATTTGTGAACTAAACGCGCTAACAAAAAGGAGGTATTTGGACATAAGTGATGGATTTATCGAACAAAACAAACATTTATTGTGGAACTGGGATTCCTGGGAGTGCATTCTGATGAAGATCATCAAAGGTAAGTGAATATTTATAATGTTATTTCTGTCTTCTGTTGACTCCACAACATGGCCGGTATCTGTATTGCTTGTTTTTGTGTCTGAGCGCCGTACTCAGATTATTGTGTGATGTGCTTTTTTCGTAAAGCTTTTTTAAAATATGATATATATATATATATATATATATATATATATATATATATATATATATATTTCTGTAAATTGATGTGGTTCTCTGCAAATTCGCCAGATGTTTTCGAGGCACAACATTACTGAACATAATGCACCAATGTAAACTGAAGTTTTTGGATATAAATATGAACTTCATCGAACAAAACATACATGTATTGTGTAGCATGAAGTCCTATGAGTGCCATCTGATGAAGATCATCAAAGGTTAGTGATTCATTTTATCTCTATTTCTGCTTTTTGTGACTCCTCTCTTTGGCTGGTAAATGGCTGTATGTTTATTTGTGACTCGGATCTGACCTAACATAATCATATGGTGTGCTTTTGCAGGAAAGCCATTTTGAAATCGGACAAGATGGGTAGATTAACAAGAAGTTAAGCTTTAATATGATGTATTGCACTTGTGAATGTATGAAAGTTAAATATTTCTAAAAAAATATTTTTTAATTTCTCTACCTTTTCAGCGGATGTTGTCGAGGGGTTCCGGTAGCCTTAAGAAGTTTAAACTATTCCCTTTTATGTATTTCTATTTTAAGAACTTCTAAAAGGCAAAACGTAGTGTAAAAGCAGGTGAACTGGTTCTAGTCTTTTTGGCAATTTTCTGGTGTTTTGTGGTGGAAAACTGAGTGGGTTGAGCATAACATATCAACCCTGTTACTCAAAGGCTAGACGTTTTTTAACAATTGCATATTTTGGGGGGGGAAGCTTGCATTTTTGGGGGAAGCTTACCTGTTGCACACAACAAGCTTCCATCGACCATGTCGCAAGGTCTTTCATGGTTGATTTAAGATTAAATCGTCAACCCTGTTTCAGTCAACCCAGTTTTGATCAACCCTGTTACTTTATTTGGAGCTTAACAGGCACTTATAGTATTTTTTTCTAACCTCATGATATGAGATAATGTGTTTTTTGTTCAGTGGAACATGTGCTCTTTATGTTATAATGAGGGTAGTGTGTACAGCCCAGTACATGCCCGGGGCCAAGCTTCCTGCCATCCAGGGCGTCTATAGCAGGCAGTGTCAGAGGAAGGCCCTAAAAAGTGTCAAAGACTCAAGCCACCCTAGTCATAGACTGCTCTCTCTGCTATTGCATGGCGAGAGGTACCAGAGTGCAAGTCTAGGTCCAACATGCTTCTAAACAGCTTCTACCCCCAAGCCATAAGACTCCTAAACAGCTAATCAAATGGCTACCCAGACTACTTGCATTGCCCCCCACCCCCACCCCAGCACGCTTTCTACGCTGCTGCTACTCTCTGTTATCATCTATGCATAGTCACTTTAATAACTCTACCGACATATACATATTACCTCAATTACCTCGACACCGGTGCCCCCGCACATTGACTCTGTACCAGGACTCTGGTCCTTCTGTAGCTCAGTTGGTAGAGCATGGCGCTTGTAACGCCAGGGTAGTGGGTTCGATTCCCGGGACCACCCATACGTAGAATGTATGCACACATGACTGTAAGTCGCTTTGGATAAAAGCGTCTGCTAAATGGCATATATTATTATTACCAGTACCCCCTGTATATAGCCCCGCTATTGTTATCGACTGCTGCTCTTTAATTATTTGTTATTCTTATCTCTACCTTTTTTTATTTTCTTAAAACTACATTGTTGGTTAAAGGTTAGCATTTCACTGTAAGGTCTAAACCTGTTGTATTCGGCACATGTGACAAATTGTAACGGCGTTCGTTCGTCGAAAGAGAGTCGGACCGAAATGCAGCGTGGTGGTTACTCATGTCTTTAATGAAACAAATGACGATACATGAAATAACTTAATAAATACAAAAAACAACAAACGGAACGTGAAAACCTATTACAGCCTATCTGGTGAACACTACACAGAGACAGGAACAATCACCCACGAAATACACAGTGAAACCCAGGCTACCTAAATACGGTTCCCTATCAGAGACAACAAGAATCACCTGACTCTGATTGAGAACCGCCTCAGGCAGCCAAGCCTAAACTAGACACACCTTCATCCGAACATGCAGGAGGCTCCGGCAGCGCTGTAGAGGAGGAAGGCTGTAGAAGCACTGAACAGGCGGGAGACTCCGGTAGCGCAGGAGAGGAGAAAGGCTCTTATAGCGCTGAACAGACAGGAGACTCAGGTAGCGCAGGAGAGGCGGGGCGCACTGTAGACCTGATGCGTGGTGCTGGCACTGGTTGTACTGGGCCGAGGACACGCACAGGAAGCCTGGTGCGGGGAGCTGCTACCGGAGGACTGGTGTGTGGAGGTGGCTCTGGATAGACCGGACCGTGCAGGCGCACTGGAGCTCTTGAGCACCGAGCCTGCCCAACCTTGCCTGGCTCGATGCCCACTCTAGCCCGGCCAATACGAAGAGCTGGTATGAACCGCACCGGGCTATGCACCCGCACTGGAAACACCGCCCCTCCCCAATACATTTTTGGGGCTGACTCTCAGGCTTCCACCCGCGTCGCCGTGCTGCCTCCTCATACCAGCGCCTCTCCGCTTTTGCCGCCTCCAGTTCTTCCTTGGGACGGCGATATTCTCCAGGCTGAGCCCAGGGTCCTTTTCCGTCTAATATCTCCTCCCAAGTCCAGAAGTCCTTTGATCGCTGCTCCTCACGATTAACAGGGAGAGGTGGCTCAGGTCTGACTCCTGACTTTGCCACTCTCCCTCTGAGCCCCCCCCCCAATACATTTTTGGGGCTGACTCACGGGCTTTCCTCTGCGCCGTCGTGATTGTTCTCTCCAACTCCATTCTCCTATAGCCCTCTTCGCACTGCTCCAGCGAATCCCAGGCGGGCTCCGGCACTCTCTCTGGGTCGACCGCCCACCTGTCTATTTCTTCCCACGTCGTATACTCCATACTTCTGCTGTCCATAACGTCCTCCCTTCGCTGCTCCTGCTGCCTGTTACCACGCCACTCGGTCCGTGTGTGGTGGGTGATTCTGTAACAGCGTTCGTTCGTCGAAAGAGAGTCAGACCCGAATGCAGCGTGGTGGTTGCTCATGTCTTTAATGAAACAAATGACGATACATGAAATAACTTAATATATACAAAAAACAACAAACGGAACGTGAAAACCTATTACAGCCTATCTGGTGAACACTACACAGAGACAGGAACAATCACCCACGAAATACACAGTGAAACAGAGGCTACCTAAATACGGTTCCCTATCAGAGACAACAAGAATCACCTGACTCTGATTGAGAACCGCCTCAGGCAGCCAAGCCTAAACTAGACACACCCCTAATCAACCACAATCCCAATGCCTACAAAAACCCCAATACGACAACACAATAAACCCATGTCACACCCTGGCCTGAACAAATATATAACGAAAACACAAAATACAATGACCAAGGCGTGACACAAATAACATTTATTTGATTTTGACTTGATTTGATAATGTTAAAATTATTTGAAATCGTCAGGGAGTTTGTTAAAGATTGAAGTCGAAATTGGACATCTATCCAGGTCCTGAGGATGTCGGGAAATGCCTTCAAAACCGCCCACTGGGGGCAACAGTGATCGCTATTAGGTGTGGGTTTTGCTAGGGCATTGTGAATGGATAGGAACAATCCCATGACCCTGGATTAGAAGGTTGAGTTTTCGATCCCAGGTGTGGACGCTGGTTTTAAATGTTTTGTTTGAGCACTATCCCAAACCTTAACCCTTACCTTAACCATTCAGATAAAGTGCTTAAACGTAATCCTTAACTTCAATATTTGGAGAAATGGAACGATACAGAGCAGCAGCAACAACGAAAACGCTTTGTTTGGATGAACATCTAATTCTGCAGTGAGACTGTGAGAAATTGTTGGGAATCAACTAAAAAAATTCACAAAGTCGCACATCTTATTAAAAGGCACCGAATAGGTTCGACGACCCACATGCTCTGTCTGCACTCAAAGACCAAGAGGATGGGAGAGAGACCCACCAGGACAAACATGCACACAACCCTTGCCTCGATGCTGCAGAGTTGAACTCCCCTTGTGTATTTGAATTTATTATGGAACCACTGCCAAAGCAGCAGCTACTCTTCCTGGTGTTCAGAAAAATTAAGGCAGTTCATATAATTTTAAAACATTCCAATATATTCACAGATTTCACAACACACAGTGTGCCCTCAGGCCCCTACTCCACCACCACCACATACCTATAGTAATAAATCCATGTGTATGTATAGTGTGTGTGTGTGTGTGTGTGTGTGTGTGTGTGTGTGTGTGTGTGTGTGTGTGTGTGTGTGTGTGTGTGTGTGTGTGTGTGTGTGTGTGTGTGTGTGTGTGTGTGTGTGTGTGTGTGTGTGTGTGTGTGTGTGTGTGTGTGTGTGTGTGTGTGTGTGTGTGTGTGCGTGCGTCTATGCCAATGTTTGTATTGCTTCACAGTCCCCACTCTTCCATTTATCTGTTTTTTAAATCTAATTTTACTGCTTGCGCCACTTGATGTGGAATAGGGTTCCATGTAGTCATGGCTCTATGTAGTACTGTGTGCCTCCCATAGTCTGTTCTGGACTTGGGGACTGTGAAGAGACCCACTCTGAAACTAACTGCACCTCCTTGCCACCCACTCTGAAACTAACTGCAGCTCTTTGTTGAGTGTTGCAGTCATTTCAGTCATTGTAGTAGCTGACGTGTATAGTGTTGAGTCATCCTCATACATAGAAACTCTGGCTTTACTCAAAGTCAGTGGCATGTCATTAGTAAAAATTGAAAAAAGCAAGGGGCCTAAAGAGCTACCCTGGAGAATTCCTGATTCTACCTGGCAGGTAGCCTAGTGGTTAGAGTGTTGGACTCTTAACCAAAAGGTTGCAAGATTGAATCCCCGAGCTGACAAGGTACAAATCTGTCATTCTGCCCCTGAACAAGGCAGTTAACCCACTGTTCCGTCATTGAAAATAAGAATTTGTTCTTAACTGACTCAGGTAAAATAAAAAATATAAAAAATTGAAATATTTGATAGGCTTCTATTAAAGAACACCCTCTGTGTTCTGTTAGACAAGTAACTCTTTATCCACATTATAGCAGGGGGTGTGCGTGAGTGTATGTGCGTGTGTGTATATATGTGTGTGTGTCTGTTCGCATGTTGAGGCCCTTTCATCGCTCTGTGATCCCCTCGGTAAGAAAGAGTACATTTGTTATCCAATAAACACCGTAAGTATCCACAACAGGAGACTAATGGAGCTAACTAGTAGTGTGTGTCTGAGTGTGTGTGTGTTGAGGGAGGATGAAATGAACACACACATTCACTCAAACACACAAGGGCTTTCTACAGTATGACCTACTTTGTAAAAGGTGGAACCAAAAGCTAATTTGACCAAAGAAAAGCCACAAAGTAAAGATATCTGAAAATAAATTAGAGAAATTAATAACTCACAAAACTTCAGAGCTTTGGTACTGGGATAGGGGAAAATTGAGATCCGTTTTGTCATTATACCATAACAGACAAAAAATAATAACTGAGGCAAATGTGCTATTCAGAAAAAGTTAGAAAGCAAGCTGGTGCTGTTATGAAGCTCAGCTCATAACCCGGCAACAATCTATCTACTGAACACATTCACTGGCAAAGTAATGTCAATTAATAGATCAACAACAGAGGCAAACAAAAGCTGCACATGAAATTAACCACTACAAATCTCTCTCTCTCTCTCTCTCTCTCTCTCTCTCTCTCTCTCTCTCTCTCTCTCTCTCTCTCTCTCTCTCTCTCTCTCTCTCTCAATTCAATTCAATTCAAGGGCTTTATTGGCATGGGAAACATGTGTTAACATTGCCAAAGCAAGTGAGGTAGACAACATACAAAGTGAATATATAAAGTGAAAAACAACAAAAATTAACAGTAAACATTACACATACAACAGTTTCAAAACAGTAAAGACATTACAAATGTCATATTATATATATATATATATATATATATATATATATATACACACAATGTACAAATAATTAAAGGACACAAGATAAAATAAATAAGCATAAATATGGGTTGTATTTACAATGGTGTTTGTTCTTCACTGGTTGCCCTTTTCTCGTGGCAACAGGTCACAAATCTTGCTGCTGTGATGGCACACTGTGGAATTTCACCCAGTAGGTATGGGAGTTTTTCAAAATTGGATATGTTTTCGAATTCTTTGTGGATCTGTGTGATCTGGGGGAAATATGTGTCTCTAATATAGTCATACATTGGGCAGGAGGTTAGGAAGTGCAGCTCAGTTTCCACCTCATTTTGTGGGCAGTGAGCACATAGCCTGTCTTCTCTTGAGGGCCATGTCTGCCTACGGCGGCCTTTCTCAATAGCAAGGCTATGCTCACTGAGTCTGTACATAGTCAAAGCTTTCCTTAATTTTGGGTCAGTCACAGTGGTCAGGTATTCTGCCGCTGTGTACTCTCTGTGTAGGGCCAAATAGCATTCTAGTTTGCTCTGTTTTTTTGTTAATTCTTTCCAATGTGTTAAGTAATTATCTTTTTGTTTTCTCATGATTTGGTTGGGTCTAATTGTGCTGTTGTCCTGGGGCTCTGTAGGGTGTGTTTGTGTTTGTGAACAGAGCCCCAGGACCAGTTTGCTTAGGGACTCTTCTCCAGGTTCATCTCTCTGTTTGTGATGGCTTTGTTATGGAAGGTTTGTGAATCGCTTCCTTTTAGGTGGTTGTAGAATTTAATGGCTCTTTTCTGGATTTTGATAATTAGTGGGTATCGGCCTAATTCTGCTCTGCATGCATTATTTGGTGTTTTACGTTGTACACGGAGGATATTTTTGCAGAATTCTGCGTGCAGAGTCTCAATTTGGTGTTTGTCCCATTTTGTGAAGTCTTGGTTGGTGAGCGGACCCCAGACCTCACAACCATAAAGGGCAATGGGCTCTATGACTGATTCAAGTATTTTTAGCCAAATCCTAATTGGTATGTTGAAATTTATGTTTCTTTTGATGGCATAGAATGCCCTTCTTGCCTTGTCTCTCAGATCGTTCACACCTTTGTGGAAGTTACCTGTGGCGCTGATGTTTAGGCCAAGGTATGTATAGTTTTTTGTGTGCTCTAGGGCAACAGTGTCGAGATGGAATTTGTATTTGTGGTCCTGGTGACTCGACCTTTTTGGAACACCATTATTTTGGTCTTACTGAGATTTACTGTCAGGGCCCAGGTCTGACAGAATCTGTGCATAAGATCTAGGTGCTGCTGTAGGCCCTCCTTGGTTGGTGACAGAAGCACCAGATCATCAGCAAACAGCAGACATTTGACTTCGGATTCTAGCAGGGGAGGCCGGGTGCTGCAGACTTTTCTAGTGCCCGCGCCAGTTCGTTGATATATATGTTGAAGAGGGTGGGGCTTAATCTGCATCCCTGTCTAACCCCACGACCCTGTGTGAAGAAATGTGTGTGTTTTTTGCCAATTTTAACCGCACACTTGTTGTTTGTGTACATGGATTTTATAATGTCATATGTTTTACCCCCAACACCACTTTCCATCAGTTTGTATAGCAGACCCTCATGCCAAATTGAGTCGAAGGCTTTTTTGAAATCAACAAAGCATGAGAAGACTTTGCCTTTGTTTTGGTTTGTTTGGTTGTCAATTAAGGTGTGCAGGGTGAATACATGGTCTGTTGTACGGTAATTTGGTAAAAAGCCAATTTGACATTTGGGTGTCTTAGACAGGAACTCTCACAGGTAGCGCCCAGGGAAACGCGGGTGGTTGGCGGAGACTGGAACTGTACAATGGATTTTTACGAAAGACAGAAATGGGGAGGAGCCTCATTCAGTGTCAGTGGGAGTGTTAAGGGACATCATTAATCAGTTTGACCTAGTGGATGTTTGGAGAAGTAAACATCCCAACACAAGACATTATACATGGGTGAAGGTTTTTGGGGCTAGGGTGAGTGCAGCCCGACTTGATCATCTTTACATGTCCAGGAATCAGAGCAATAGGCTATTCTCCATTCTCCCGGTGGGGTTTTCGGATCACCAAATAACCATGGCTCTGCGGTCTATTTCACCAAGGCCCCGGCAGGACTCCTATTGGAAGTCCTATTGGAAGTTTAATGTACAGCTCATACAAGGTGCCACTTTTTGCTCAGGTTTCCAGACCTTTTGGGAAAGGTGGGGGCAGCAAAGAGAGGAGTATGAGTCTCTGAGTCAATGGTGAGATGTGGGGAAAGTGCAAAT
Organism: Oncorhynchus keta; assembly: GCF_023373465.1. Taxonomy (NCBI): domain Eukaryota; kingdom Metazoa; phylum Chordata; class Actinopteri; order Salmoniformes; family Salmonidae; genus Oncorhynchus; species Oncorhynchus keta. The sequence continues at coordinate 15,163,341 of NC_068453.1, forward strand.
GCAGCTTTTCTGTCAACAGTATACTGCTCTCTCATCCTCAGAGGCTAGGAGAGTACTGGGAGAACTAGTGTGTAGTATTAGTGAGATGGAGGTAGAGATGGTGGGGCAAGGCAACGTAGGCTTCCAGGTTAATTTAGCTGAATTACGTAGGGACATGGGCAGTTTTTTCCAGATTAAAGCAAAGGGAGCACTTGTAAGAGCTAGGTTCTACATGCTCAAGGAGATGGATGCTTCCAGCTTCTTCTTCTTTGGTTTGGAAAGACAGAGAGGTGAAGCCAAGGTTATGCATTGTCTAAGGCTGACGGATGGGTGGGTGACCTCTGTGGTGGGGGAGATGCGGGAGCGAACTGTGGAGTTTAATACTGAGTTGTATAGGGCAGAAATGTGTGATCCTATGTGTGTTCAGGTCTTGTTCGCAGAACTCCCTAACCTCTCTCTGGCACAGAGGGATGAAATAGACATTCCTCTGTTGTCCCATGAACTGGCAGACGCCGTAACCCAGATCACCCCCGGTCATGCACTGGGAGTCAATGGACTCCCAGTGGAGTTTTCAAAACAATTCTGGGGAATAATTGGACTGAACTTCTTTTGCATGTTGCGTGAATGCGTCGGGGTAGGAGAGTTGCCAATAAGCTGCCGTCAAGCAGGTCTGACTCTCCTGCCCAAAAAAGGGAGCTTGAGAGAACTTAAGAACTGGAGGCCTGTGGCATTGCTCTGTGCGGACTACAAGATATTTGCCAAGGTCCTCTCTAACAGACTAAAGTCCCATCTGGACTCGATAGTACAAAAGGACCTACCATATTGTGTACCGGGACGCTCAATCACAAACAACTTGTTCTTCATCAGGGACATGCTGGACTTGTCGAGAGGTTCTAATGTGAACTTCGGACTGGTCTCTTTAGATCAAGAGAAGGCTTTTGATAGAATGGACCATGAGTATCTGTCTAACGTTACAGAAATCGTTCATTTTTCAATAATCTGAGACGGCGCTCAGACATAAGCAATATTGCTCCGCTATGTTGGAGTCAACAGAAACACACAATTACAACATAAATATTCCCTTACCTTTGATGGTCTTCGATCAGAATGTAGTGGAAGAAGTCATACTTACCCAAAGCATCGTTTGGTTTCAAGTCGTGTGTCTTTTTATTAGCATATGCTGCAAGTTCCAGCTGAAATACTGCCAAAAATTACTTCTGGTCAAAAACAGTTGCGCATCAAAACTTCAAAATTACATATATGTCGACTAAACTGGTCAAACTAAGTGCAGAATCAAGCTTTAGGATGTTCTAAACGTACAAAACAATTATCTAATCTCTCGGACGAACGTGCTTCTCCGCAGGCGATCTGGAACAAAAGGACGTCTCTCCAAAATGTGCGCTCTCCTGCATATTATTATTATTCATAGATTTGGATAGAAAACTGAAGTTTCTAAAACTGTTTGAATCATGTGTGTGAGTATAACAGAATTTATGTAGCAGGCAAAACCCAGAGGACGAACTGTTCAGATTATTATTCATGTTTTGCCTCTCTCTGTTCCCTGACGTGTTATTGCCAAGGGATATTTCTTAAGAACCCGTTTTCAGTTTCTACTGCTTCCACTGGATGTCACCAGTCTTTGCAATTTGTTTGAGGTTATTCCTTTGTGCAATGAAGAAGTAGGTCAACTAGGAACTGGGTACACTTTTGTGAGTTGTGCAAGACGCGAAAAGTGGCACTGGTTTGTTTTCATTCCTGTATTGAACACAGATTGCCCCGTCTAAAATTTGATTGATTATTAACCTCTTCAACCTATGGGGGCGCTATGTCATTATTGGATAGAAAAAACGTGCACGTTTTAAGCTCAATATTTTGTCACGAAAAGATGCTCGACTATGCATATAATTGGCAGCTTTGGAAAGAAAACACTCTGACGTTTTCAAAACTGCAAAGATATTATCTGTGAGAGCCACAGAACTCGTGCTACAGGCGAAACCAAGATGAAACCTCAAACAGGAAATGAGCAGAATTTTTGAGGCTCTGTTTCCCATCGTCTCCTTATATGGCTGTGAATGTGCCATGAATGAACTTGAGCTCTCTGCCATTCGTCCAAGATGTCTGCAGCATTGTGACGTATTTGTAGGCATATCATTGGAAGATTGACCATAAGAGAATACATTTACCAGGGGTCCGCCCAGTGTCCTGTGTCGAAATGATTGTGTAATCTCTAGGTCCATGTGCGTTCCATTTCTTCAGGAGAGAAAGTCAACTGCCACGATGGATTTATCGTCGATAGATATGTGAAAAACACCTTGAGGATTGATTCTAAACATCGGTTTGCCATGTTTCTGTTGATATTATGGAGTTAATTTGGAAAAAAGTTTGCGTTTTAATGACTTAATTTTCATTTTTTTTCTTACCCAAACGTGATGGAGAAAACGGAGCGATTTGTCAACACAAATAATCTTTTTGTAAAAACTGAACATTTGCAATCTAACTGAGAGTCTCCTCATTGAAAACATCTGAAGTTCTTCAAAGTTCTTCAAAGGTAAATGATTTTATTTGAATGTTTTTCGGGTTTTTGTGAAAATGTTGCTTGCTGAATGTCAGGCATGTCCGGCATAATACTATGCAAGGCTATCAATAGTGTTACACAAATGCTTGTTTTGCAATGGTTGAGAAGCATATTTTTGAAAATCTGAGATGACAGTGTTGTTAACGTTTAAAAATACCTAAAGTTGTATCACAAAAGTAGTTTGAAATATTTTGGAAAAGTTTATAGGCAACTTTTGAAATATTTTGTAGTGACGTTGCGTTTTTTGTAAGCTGTTTTTTTCTGGATCAAACACGTTTTATAAATGGACATTTTGGATATATATGGACGGAATTAATCGAACAAAAGGACCAATTGTGATGTTTATGGGACATATTGGAGTGCCAACAAAAGAAGCTCGTCAAAGGTAATGCATGTTTTATGTTTTATTTCAACGTTTTGTGTAGCGCCTGCAGGTTTGAAATATGCTAACTCCCTTGTTTACTGCTGGTGCAGATGGTGCAGGCTATCAGATAATAGCTTCTTCTGCTTTCGCCGAAAATCATTTAAAAAATCTGACATGTTGGCTGGATTCACAATGAGTGTAGCTTTAATTGAATATCTTACATGTGTGATTTAATGAAAGTTTGAATTTTATAGTATTTTATTTGAATCTGGCGCTCTGCAATTTCTCTGGCAATTGGCCAGTTGAGACATTTGCGTCCCGCCTATCCCTAACTAGTTTTTTAAGGGGGGTTGTGAGTTTTTAAATGAAATGAGAATATTTCATTAAAGAAAGTCAAAAATGTCTCTCTCTCTCTCCCTCTCTTTTCTATTCCAACATAAACTGACCAACTGTGCTTTTTTTATGTGTGTATTTACAGTCGGACGTTTTAGGACGAGTACATATAGAGGAGAGTTTTTGGCCAGAAACTCAGACATATACTCTGGGCCACACATGCACACTTTCCTACAGGCCAATGCAGTGAATATTTGAATACAGTCCAGCCCAGACTTGACTGAAACAATCAATGGATGAAGAGTACTGCCTGGATGCTTAGTATGTTTACTGTATCTGAGGTAGGCAAACAAATCAAATAAACTGGTTGAAACGTGTTTTGTGTTAGTTGGCGGTCACAAGGCATTGGTTCCCACTAATGTACCTTTCTATAATTGCATCCTGAATGAAATACCTTTGTATCCTTTCAGCTTATTAAAATGAATCACCCTTTTTTTATTAAAATAATAACTATGAAACTGATCTGGGCCAAGTTATCACCTTAGTTGAAAGAAGCAGAGAGCATCAAAGAGAGTCTCCAGTCAGGCCACACCATTTCAACACTGCTGAGACACAGAGCAGGGGGCCTTTCAAAGCGCAACACCAAAAGAGGTACCGGTGCGCCTGCAAATCGCTTCCCCGCCTGGTGTTTTACAAATCAGCAAACTGGAAGCAGGAGCAGAAAATGCCTGCCTGATAACACACACACACAAATACACACACACACCACTATAAAAACCGGGAGCGAGGCCAAGAGTGATCAAGGGTAAATAAATGAAACGCTTCTCATAAATCTTTCCCAACTCTTCCGCCTGCGTGATTCGTTCACACAGCCCACATGGCACAGATGAGGACGTTAACAAATTGCAGCTCAAAATCGTGTCCCAATTACATCTAACTACCTATACTACTCTGCTGAGTAGTGTGCTAGCCAGGCTATTAGCAATATAGCAACACTTATGCTGGCCTGAAAGGATGAAAAGAAAGAGAAAAACGTAACTTCCCTTTCATTCTCTTCCTCTTCTCCCCATGTGTCCCCTCCCCGCACTCAGAAAGGCACTTTTACAACACTACTTTAACTAACTACCCCCACTATCTTATTTTGAAGCATGTACTTTAACTCTATCATTTGAGCTTGCACTAAAAAAGTTAACTTATCGTGCTATTTTCTTCTCTCCCCGGAAGTGCAAATGCTGCAATATTTCTCAAGCGTTTCATGAGGTTTTCAATTTGGGGATGGTTGGCCCCCACGGCTACATTCATCATCAGTCCTCTCTTCTCTTCCTCCTGATGAACTTAGATGATATGACAGATCATAACGCCCCTCTTCCTCTTCTTCTTCTACTCATCTTTTAATGGGGAAAAGCCAATATCAGGGGGTTTAAGTCATGCTCCAAGAAATCAATCAAAGCGACACTTCCCGGGACAACATACTTAATACGGCGCTGCCGAAAGAATCAGTGTGGAAAGATGAGGGGAAAATGTTTAACCTTTTACTGCAGTGGGCTAAATCAGGGTCACACAGAGTGTTTCTTGGTAGTTTAAACAAATCTACTTTGAAACAAAAAGTATACATCTCACACACATGGTTATGGGCTTAGAAAAAAGAAGACACCTGTGCCATGTCAGATACAGAGTTGAAATATATTACATTTTAAGTTTGCCTCTCAATATTACACAGAAGACTGAAATATAACAAAACTGACATAGAAAACACTGGATTTTGGGCGTAATTATAAAAATATTTTTTTATTAATTCTGAAATTCTGAAAAACATTAATAACATTAAACCACTAAAGGGTGCTTTGGTCATTTGACATCAGAAAAGGGCTGCAATGCGGACATGATAAATACTCAAACGTGTGTGTGTCCATGCGTGTTTGTGCATGTGTGTGTGCGTGTCACGTGCATGTGACTGTGTTTCTGTATGCCCATCGATGTGTGCGTATCTGCGTGCTTGCATTCGTGTGTTTGCGAAGAATCCAGAAGAATGGTTAGAACTCAGTTGGTAGAGCAAGGTGCTTGCAACGCCAGGGTTGTGGGTTCAATTCCCATGGGGAACCAGTACAAAAAAGGGTACGAAAATGCATCCATTCTGTCATGGAAATTCTAATCAATAATGAGGAGAGACAAGGTCAAACATCAATCAGGATCTTACTTTATTCAAAATGTATAATAAGGAAAATAAGGAAAAGGAAAATAAGGTAAAATAAGGAAAGCATGTCACACCACACACACAAGTTAATGATGTGAGTGCTCTGCAATAACGATGGCTGGTCGACGAACCACCCTTAGATGATTCGTCGAGAGCTCCGACACAAAGAATACAAAGATCTCACGTAGCAAAGATACACCCCTTTAGTCTACATGACAAACAAAAGATGTGTGGAATGGGTCACAAGGTTAGGATACATATGAAACATCAGACAGTATCTACTGTAAAGACTGTTCTCATTGTGTAGAAACCAGGATCTGGCCCCCAAAACAAGGTTCCTCTCGTCATTATCCATACCCGACCCATCTCCTCACTGGTACCTCCCAGTACACAAAACACCAACTCATCCTATGGAATGCAGGTTCTGAGAGAGGACAAGTCCACCATAAATCTGTTGCTAGTGTAACATCTCAGAAGCTCCTCTCAGTTCACACAGACACAATAGAGTTCTAAGAACCCCCTGTTCTGTTGCATAAAACAACCATTGATGCAATAACAGTATTAAAACATAATCTTGCAAGTTCCCCACCATAATTCACTACTGTAAGTCGCTCTGATACAGGCGACGGCTAAATGACTCAAATGTGAATGTAAACTAGAATTACATTATTTACTGAGCATCTAAGAAAGAGAAACAGGGATACAGTACTATATGTTTCTGAAGAGTGGACTGCAAGGACATAGGAGGGACAATCTATAGTTAGGCAGCTCATTCGTGCTATGGTCGACAGATTAGACGATCATAACTAGCTGTACTGTCGTTAGCCTTTAGCGTAGCTACTGTTGTCATGGACGGGAATAATGGAAACAATATTATGTTCTGGGCCGTGGAAAGATGAAAGGGACATCATATTATGTTGTATTTGGTTATTGCTTGTGGACTGTTCCTTTATTATGGGGGGGAGGGGGGTGACGACATCTATAGGCTCACATCAGGACAGTAATTGACGTCTGCAGCCTGTGTCCCATGCGGTCATCACAGTCCCAGAGGGCCTCCCAAAACCTCCACACACACCCACGCTCACGTCATCTCCCACCAAGAGCTCCACATCATAGAGACACGCCCCACCTGTAGAACACACGCCTGCTCTTCACACATCTGCATCAAATCACATTCTTCAAACTAATGATCTATTTCCTGAAAAACAGCCTAATATGATGACTGATCCACTGCCAACCAACCAGTGTCTCTTTGGTGAGATTGTAGTGGTCATGGTTATCCTACATGTATGCCTGTAAGGGCGGTTTAGGATATGCTGTCATTGTTTCATTACTAACAAAGTGAATGTATTCCCATGTCCCCCAGGGCAGTGACTGTGGTATACTGTACATAATGAAAAGGTCGGGAGACAGATGTGTTGACGCCGTTGTTATTATTGTGCCATATCCTGTCAGAAAACTCATGTTTCTTTTAATCTCTGTTCAGTTAGCGAAAGGTCAAGTTAAATCTGCGCTCTTTTTGCATTTATTTAATTTCTCTCTCCTGAGGCATGGAAAAAACAAAAGGAGGGAAGGAAGGGAGAGCGAGTGAAGGGAGAATAAGAAGGAGAGAGTAGGAGAGGAGAGAGAGAGATGGAGAGGGGAGATGGGAAAGAGGGAGGGATAGAGAGTGGGAAGGGAGAATAGCAAACTAAGAAGACTAAGGCATAAAGAGTGTGACAGAGAGGAGACAAAGAGAGACACATGAGAGTGAGAGAGATGGAAGACAAAGAAAGTAGAGGGAGGGGTGGAGAGCAAACTAGGAGAACAAAGGCATTGATGTAGTCATTAATAATCTATTCATTTATTGACCTATTGAATGACAGGAACGTTAGTGGCTGAGCTACTACACAGTTTATGTGTTTGACACTTTGTTGCAGAGTACACGACAACACATTACAATACACCCTTTACAACCGTACATCCAACCCCTCCTCTCCATCTGTACACCGTTGATCATTTTGTGGAACTTCAATTTAATCCTGAGGCACATACAGACCATCCCTTTGAAAAGTAACGGCGGGTCTGTCCCCCCCCGTCACCACTCACACAAAGGTCAGGGGTCACAGCTACTTATATACACTGCCCCCAATCCAAAAATACTGCTGCCTAGCTGTGTGTGTGTGTGCATTCATGTGTTTGTGTCCTTGTGTGCGAGAGACAGAATGACAGAAAGTTTTCTGGAGTTCCAATCCACCATCATGATATGCTTGACTTACTTTTCTCATTGTTTTGGAGTAGAGGTTCTGTATTTGGGAAATCTGTCAAACATACAGACACCCAGGTCTCAGTGCTCAGTAAAAAAAACTTTAGAGGAGGCTCTGAAAAGGCGTTTTTTTTTCTCCCTCAAATGACTCAGTATTTACCTGAGTGGTTTGACAGCGTGGAATGGAGCCGCAGCGGTTTCATCTTGTTTTCCAATACAACCTTGCCGTCTCACAATAAAGCAGTGTTATTTCCCACCACGGTCAATGCCAGGCTCCTGTCTGAAATATAACAACTCTGAGAACTCACGCAGTTTGAAGTGAAGACATGCTGGGTGTTACAGTACAAACATATATTTGTCCACGGTGGGTTCAGGGATAACAGATCAACAGATTTTCTACAGATTGAAAAGGGCCAGTGTGTATTGGGGACACTGCTGGTGCATGGGGACGCTAATTGAAAAACATGTTTTGTGGGTCTGTCACCAGGTCAGAATAAGTACTGACTTCCAAACAGAGTGCTTTGCAAAGTGATTTAGTTCATGAAACAAATTAGTGAGTTTTTTTAAGAGACAAATTACATTGTATTCTGTGAAACTGTATAAGTGCTGTTTGGTGATGGTTGCTGAAAATATAAGTGTTTACAATTTACTCATCCAAAAGAATGTTTTGTTGATTACCGGGACATTGATGTAGTCATTAATACTCTTTTCATGTATTGACCTATTGAATGACAGGAGTGCTGGTTAGTGGCCGAGCTGAATCACCACAGAGTTCATGTGTTTGACACTTTGATGCAGAGACAGAGAGAGAAAAAGAAAGAGAGAGAGAGAGAAATGGATAGAGAGGCAGAAATAAAATAAAAGAAGGAAGTATAAAAAAAAGAATATAAATAAAGGACGGAACTTAACAGTTTATTTGGATCGTCAACTCCATGTCTGAAGGGGAAATGCTTGGAGAGAGGAGAACTGGGGCAAGTAGGGAGGGAAGCAGGATGTTTGAGGTGCTGGTCAGGCACTAGGGGAGATTGGAAGCCTTTATTGGGGCTTTGTGAAGGCTTTGACACAGAGCCAGGGATGGACCGGCCGGAGGGGGGAGGAGGGAGGAGAGGAAGAGGGGCTTAGGTGGACGAGGGGGATAATGTGGCAGGAGTGAGAGGAGGAGAGATCAGAAAGGGAGTGGAGGGAGGAAAGGGAAAAAGAGGAAGGGAGTGAGTGGGGGGGAGTGATGGTTGGGTGGGGGCTACACTACAAAGAGTTCCACCAGGACTCCAAATCAAATTCAGCTCACATTCCATCCCTTTCTACATCTATCCATCTATCTCTCCCCCTGGCTCCATCCTTTCCTTTCTACATGTATCCATCTATCTCTCCCCCTGGCTCCATCCTTTCCTTTCTACATGTATCCATCTATCTCTCCCCCTGGCTCCATCCTTTCTTTTCTACATCTATCCATCTATCTCTCCCCCTGGCTCCATCCTTTCCTTTCTACATCTATCCATCTATCTCTCCCCCTGGCTCCATCCTTTCCTTTCTACATCAATCCATCTATCTCTCCCCCTGGCTCCATCCTTTCCTTTCTACATCTATCCATCTATCTCTCCCACTGGCTCCATCCTTTCCTTTCTACATCTATCCATCTCCCCCCCTGGCTCCATCCTTTCCTTTCTACATCTATCCATCTATCTCTCCCCCTGGCTCCATCCTTTCCTTTCATACCTATCCATCTATCTCTCCCCCTGGCTCCATCCTTTCCTTTCATACCTATCCATCTATCTATCCCCCTGGCTCCATCCTGTCCTTTCTACATCTATCCATCTATCTCTCCCCCTGGCTCCATCCTTTCCTTTCTACATCTATCCATCTATCTCTCCCCCTGGCTCCATCCTTTCCTTTCATACCTATCCATCTATCTATCCCCCTGGCTCCATCCTGTCCTTTCTACATCTATCCATCTATCTCTCCCCCTGGCTCCATCCTTTCCTTTCTACATGTATCCATCTATCTCTCCCCCTGGCTCCATCCTTTCCTTTCTACATCTATCCATCTATCTCTCCCCCTGGCTCCATCCTTTCCTTTCATACCTATCCATCTATCTCTCCCACTGGCTCCATCCTTTCCTTTCATACCTATCCATCTATCTCTCCCCCTGGCTCCATCCTTTCCTTTCTACATCTATCCATCTATCTCTCCCCCTGGCTCCATCCTTTCCTTTCTACATCTATCCATCTATCTCTCCCCCTGGCTCCATCCTTTCCTTTCTACATCTATCCATCTATCTCTCCCCCTGGCTCCATCCTTTCCTTTCATACCTATCCATCTATCTCTCCCCCTGGCTCCATCCTTTCCTTTCTACATCTATCCATCTATCTCTCCCCCTGGCTCCATCCTTTCCTTTCATACCTATCCATCTATCTCTCCCCCTGGCTCCATCCTGTCCTTTCTACATCTATCCATCTATCTCTCCCCCTGGCTCCATCCTTTCCTTTCTACATCTATCCATCTATCTCTCCCCCTGGCTCCATCCTTTCCTTTCATACCTATCCATCTATCTCTCCCCCTGGCTCCATCCTGTCCTTTCTACATCTATCCATCTATCTCTCCCCCTGGCTCCATCCTGTCCTTTCTACATCTATCCATCTATCTCTACCCCTGGCTCCATCCTGTCCTTTCTACATCTATCCATCTATCTCTCCCCCTGGCTCCATCCTTTCCTTTCATACCTATCCATCTATCTCTCCCCCTGGCTCCATCCTTTCCTTTCATACCTATCCATCTATCTCTCCCCCTGGCTCCATCCTTTCCTTACATACCTATCCATCTATCTCTCCCCCTGGCTCCATCCTTTCCTTTCATACCTATCCATCTATCTCTCCCCCTGGCTCCATCCTTTCCTTTCATACCTATCCATCTATCTCTCCCCCTGACTCCATCCTTTCCTTACATACCTATCCATCTATCTCTCCCCCTGGCTCCATCCTTTCCTTTCATACCTATCCATCTATCTCTCCCCCTGGCTCCATCCTTTCCTTTCATACCTATCCATCTATCTCTCCCCTGGCTCCATCCTTTCCTTTCATACCTATCCATCTATCTCTCCCCCTGGCTCCATCCTTTCCTTTCATACCTATCCATCTTTCTCTCCCCCTGGCTCCATCCTTTCCTTTCATACCTATCCATCTATCTCTCCCCCTGGCTCCATCCTTTCCTTTCATACCTATCCATCTTTCTCTCCCCCTGGCTCCATCCTTTCCTTTCATACCTATCCATCTATCTCTCCCCCTGGCTCCATCCTTTCCTTTCATACCTATCCATCTATCTCTCACCCTGGCTCCATCCTTTCCTTTCATACCTATCTCAGGAATCCTCCTTCAATTCCCTCTTTACTTTATCTGTCCTCACTCTGTTTATATTGACTAAACTTTCAATCACCCTGTTTGGCTTAATAGAGATTCTCTATGAGAGTCCCATTGGTCCCTCCTCCTATGATAGAGTTGTCAGGAAGTGTTTGGGAGATGCTGGTTGGCTGGGGGTTACATTTTGAAGAGGGGATGAAAATTGCGAATAGTACAGACCGAAAGACTTGGTCCAATAGCGAGAGAGTTAAAGGAGCAAAACGAATTCAGTAATTAAAAGATTTTAAACTTTCAGATAGCACATGACCACAATATAAAATAATACGAGTAATTCATTTCTAAAAGCAGGGGATTTCCAAGGTCTGGGCGGCGTAGAGGGAGGTGTCCTAAATTCAGGCCCACTCCAAGCTGTCATGGCTAGGGCGGCAAGGCCCGGAGGCCCTGAGCTACCCATGGTGGCACTGTGCATCAATGGTGACTGACATGGTCATTATGTGGACTTGGGAACGGCTGTCGGAGTAATGCACCACAAGGTCCCAGCGGAGGAACACAGAGGCACTTGTGGAGGGAGGCAGGAACAGACACAGGAACAGAGGCTGTTTCTCAGCCTGATTCTTATTGCACAACAGTACACATACTGTACACACACATACATAGAGTGTTGATTGTGTGTGTGTGTGTGTGTGTGTGTGTGTGTGTGTGTGTGTGTGTGTGTGTGTGTGTGTGTGTGTGTGTGTGTGTGTGTGTGTGTGTGTGTGTGTGTGTGTGTGTGTGTGTGTGTGTGTGTGTGTGTGTGTGTGTGTGTGTGTGTGTGTGTTTGTGTGGCAATGATGAAACCTGTAGCTTTTTCTCTTGTAAAATGTCAGGCACAGTGGGAATAGAGTAGACTACCAGAAGGATGCAGACAGAAAAAAATAGTGAAGAAAAGAGGGGAGGTGGAGAAACAAAGAGGTAGGCAGAGATTGACAAAATGAGTTTGAGACAGCAAGATAGATTGGTGATAGAAAGGTACTGCATGAAGAACGACTAAGAGGGAGTGACAGAAAGAAGGATAGGTAGAGTGATAGAGAGGTAGAGGTAGAGTGATAGAAAGAGAGGTAGAGGTAGAGTGATAGAAAGAGAGGTAGAGGTAGAGTGATTGAAAGAGAGGTAGTGATAGAAAGAGAGGTAGAGGTAGAGTGATAGAAAGAGAGGTATTGTGATAGAAAGAGAGGTAGAGGTAGACTGATATAAAGGTAATTTGAGGTAGCATCTCTGAGGGAGGGAGAGAGAGAGAAAAACTGATAGAATGGTAGGTAGAAGGAGTGAAAGATAAGTGAAAGATAAGTAAAGAGAGTTATAGAAAGATTGAAAGAGGTCAAGTGAAAGAAAGAGAGATAGAGGTGTAAAAGTAGAGGGAAGCCTGCCAGAAACAGCAGGGACAGGGCAGGATTGATGCTTTGACCTTTGCCGAGCACGGCTGTGATTTTTTCCTCTGTATTTATAATCCTTAAGCCTCCTCTCCTCTTCCGTTCCTCCTCCCCTCCTCAGTTCCTCCTCCCCAACTCGCCTGCTCCCTCGCTCCTAGAATAGATGAGCTGGGGCAATGGCGATAAAAACGGAAACACAGCACCCCTCCCATCGGGGCTGAGAAGGAGAAGACAACCCTAATTGTCGGGCTATTTATAAAGAAATGTAGCTGTATTCTGAATGATAGACAGAGTAATGGATATACACAGTAATGGCATTTCATATTGTATCAATATACACTAGGTGTACAAAACATTAGGAACACCTGGTCTTTCCATGACATGACCAGGTAAATCCAGATGAAAGCTAAGATTCCTTATTCCCTTATACAATGTAGAAAATAGTACAGATATAGGAAAATCCTTGAATGAGTGGGTGTGTCCAAACCTGTGACTGGTGCTGTATATAAAGTGTACATTTGGGATGCAAACTCAAAATGCTAAACATTTCAACTCTATATATGACATGGTACAGGTGTCTTTTTTCTTAAGCCCATAGCCATGTGTGTGAGATGTATACTTTTGTTTCAAAGTAGATTTGTTTAAGACTACCAAGAAACACTGTGTGACCCTGATTTAGCTCACTGCAGTAAAATGTTAAACATGGATTGGTATGTGTGCCATTAAGAGGGTGAATGGGCAAGACTTAAAAGATTTAAGTGCCTTTTAACGGGGTATGGTAGTAGGTGCCAGGCGCACCGGTTTGAGTGTCTCAAGAACTGCAACGCTGCTGGGTTTTCACGCTCAACAGCTTCCCTTGTGTTTTAAGACTGGTCCACCACCCAAAGGACATCCAGTCAACTTGAAACAACTGTGGGAAGCATTGGAGTCAACATGGGTCAGCATCCCTGTGGAATGCTTTAAACACCTTGTAGAGTCCATGCCCCGACAAAACTGAGGCTGTTCTGAGGGGCTGTTCTGAGGGACAGCAACACACTCACAACTCTGGCATTTTTACATTGATGTGATCACTGAAAAGGTTGATTAATGTGCACTATGCAAATACGCACACTCAAACATGTTCCCAAACAACACCCACACACTCACATAGGCCCTATTCAACCACCTAGCCTTTCCATACATACAATAAGCCTGTCAGACTAATAGTCCCATACTTAGTGAGAGGCATTAGGAGGAGTCCCAGCACTCCTGGTAATCAGGTCAGTCTCTCTTAATTACCCATCATCCTCCAGATCCAATTTAAACCATAGCCTTGTTAAACTCTCTCTCTCTCTCTCTCTCTCTCTCTCTCTCTCTCTCTCTAGCCTCACCACGCCCCATCCCTCTGTCTTTCTCTAATCTCCATCTCTCTCTCTCGTCCTCCATAGCCATGCCTCCTCCCACACTCTCCATTTAATGACAGTCTACCACTCGCTCTTGCTTCCCTTCCTTCCCCAGGATGTCACATCACTGTCCTCTGTATTGTTTATGCTGTGGTCTTGTCTCAGAGAGTTTCCATTAATCATGCCTGCTCTGTCCCATCACACACATAACTTAATCAACTTAACCTCTATTGGTCCCATAGTCCCTTATTTCAGAACAGAAAGACAGCCACAACACGGACAGCTACCACCTTCATAACCCAGCACTACATTTACAAAGGCTACACACTCTTAGAAGAAAATGTGTTTTCTAGAACCTAAAAAGATACTTTGGCTGTCTCCCTAGTAGAACCCTTTGAAGAACCCTTTTGGGATCTATGTGGGACCCTTTCCACAGAGGGTTCTACATGAAACCCAAAAGGGTTCTACCTGGGACCAAAAAGGGGTTATCCTATGGGGACAGAGAGTACAGATGACCTAAAGATGTGTTATAGAATTGAACTCAACATGTCATCAAAAAGCCCGGAGTTGACTTTCTATCACAAAAGCCCTGTACTAGACTAAAGGACTTATAGAGAGTAGAGAAAGTGAATTGAAATTTCAGGAGCGGCTTATCCTGACTGTTTGAGTTAAATGGAGCTCCTTCTCTCCAGTGGGACCCCCTCAGGGGATTATTTACAGCAGTATGGCATCCTGTCTTTGGCAGAGAGATGGGGGTGTCCAGGCAGGCAGTTTGGCTGACTAGTGCTCTACTATAGGGAGCCGACGTGTGGTAACAGGAAGGCCATTCTCAATGCAATCATCCATCGTGATAGTAAATATTAGCAATAGCGATATTACTGTTTAACGTAGATGTCTACTTTTTCCCGAGATTGCAAGAGAATTTGTGTGTTCATGCCATGCCCATCATGAACACTTCAACCTCGGTGTTGAGATGTCCTGTTTTTACCTCCTAGTTTCTGGTGCAAAAAGCGGTCTGTATCTTCCAATCGCAGAGCAGATACAAGTCACATGATCCGCATGTGTTCACCAACAGATCACGTGACTTGCACCTGCCCTGTGACTGGACAACACAGACCTCAATGCTGTATGGGGGGAGTAGTTTGTTTGCCTCCTAACTCCGGTATGAACACAGTCTTGCACCTTTGACTTTTATTTCATATATCTTCATTTTTTGAAGGACATTTCTAGTCTTTTGAATGAATGGTTCAACACTGTGATTTTTGTTTACCTATTCAACGATTGGAACCATGACAACCAGCATGTTGCTGAAATGGGTGTGCTAAAAAGGAGTGGTCGTGTCACTTCCAGAACCAAAAGCAGAGAAAAGAGGTGGCAGCCCGACGGAGCTCTATTACAAGTCTGTCTATCCCACTTTCACTCACTCACATTAAGGGCTGAATTCAATCCATATCATGGAAGATCTGCGGTGTAGGTTGATTGAAATCTAAAGACAATGTTCCGTGTTTGCGGAGAAGGCATTCACGGTGAACTCGGCTTACGGTATGCCGGCTCAATCGTAAATGACCTTAACATTTCAACGCGGTTCTTCAGTGATACTTCTGCGATACAGATTGAATCCAGCCCTAACTGTTTCTTTGATTTTGTCTCAGTATGTCCGTCTCCCTTACTATATCGCTCTTTCTCTTTCACCCTCTCTCTCTCTGCTACCTTATATACTGTATCTCTCCCTCTCAATCTCTTCACCCTCCCATCACCAGGGCATCGGATAACAAAGCCAGACAGAGGGGTTCATCTCGAGAGCTGATGCCCCGGGGCAATGCTCCAATCTGGGGTAGAGAAGGAGGTCGAGTGGCCCTCTCAGTGAAGCTGTGCTTGACTACGATGACGATTTAAGGATGTCTAAAGGTTTGTACATTCCTTCGTTCATTTGAAATTGCATTCCTGTGTGTGTCACACTGTTATACATCTCTCAAGTTCAATTAGGGATTTCAAACAGTTTTTGTTCAGTTAGAGTATCCCATACACACAAAGTATAGGTCATAAGCTGACACAAAGAACATTTAACTTCACCGATATCGTGTTATGAATTCTCCATTAAATCTTAACATACCTGTATGGTCAGACATATATCAGCAAAGACCAAGCATTGATTTTTATTTCAGTGTTTTCAAAGACTTTTAGAAGATTCAATGTTGTGGAACAGAATATGAGAGCAGGGTGGATGGGTTCATTGATGTGGGCTTATTTTGTTCGGTAGCCGTATTGAGTGGATAGTGTGTGTTGTTGTTTGTGTCAGGCCATTTCTCCTCTCTGTCTGGATGACCTTTCCCTCTGTCAGTGATGTCAGAGTATTAAGCTCATACAGGACAAATGTGACCCCTGAACTCTGTTATAAAGACTCTGGTCTGATTGTCCTGCTGACCTCCTCTCAAGAGGAACACACGCACGGGCACGCACGCACGCAATTGGATAGAGTTTAAACATTGGAATGGGATGGTGTTTAAACATAGGAATGGGATAGAGTTTAAACATAGGAATGGGATAGAGTTTAAACATAGGAATGGGATGGTGTTTAAACATCGGAATGGGATGGTGTTTAAACATCGGAATGGGATAGAGTTTAAACATAGGAATGGGATGGTGTTTAAACATAGGAATGGGATGGTGTTTAAACATCGGAATGGGATGGTGTTTAAACATCGGAATGGGATAGAGTTTAAACATAGGAATGGGATGGTGTTTAAACATTGGAATGGGATAGAGTTTAAACATAGGAATGGGATAGAGTTTAAACATAGGAATGGGATGGTGTTTAAACATAGGAATGGGATAGAGTTTAAACATAGGAATGGGATAGAGTTTAAACATAGGAATGGGATAGAGTTTAAACATAGGAATGGGATAGAGTTTAAACATTGGAATGGGATGGTGTTTAAACATAGGAATGGGATAGAGTTTAAACATAGGAATGGGATAGAGTTTAAACATCGGAATGGGATAGAGTTTAAACATCGGAATGGGATGGTGTTTAAACATCGGAATGGGATGGTGTTTAAACATCGGAATGGGATGGTGTTTAAACATCGGAATGGGATAGAGTTTAAACATAGGAATGGGATGGTGTTTAAACATAGGAATGGGATGGTGTTTAAACATCGGAATGGGATGGTGTTTAAACATCGGAATGGGATGGTGTTTAAACATTGGAATGGGATAGAGTTTAAACATAGGAATGGGATGGTGTTTAAACATCGGAATGGGATGGTGTTTAAACATCGGAATGGGATGGTGTTTAAACATCGGAATGGGATAGAGTTTAAACATAGGAATGGGATAGAGTTTAAACATTGGAATGGGATAGAGTTTAAACATAGGAATGGGATGGTGTTTAAACATTGGAATGGGATAGAGTTTAAACATAGGAATGGGATGGTGTTTAAACATCGGAATGGGATAGAGTTTAAACATAGGAATGGGATGGTGTTTAAACATAGGAATGGGATGGTGTTTAAACATAGGAATGGGATGGTGTTTAAACATTGGAATGGGATAGAGTTTAAACATGGGAATGGGATGGTGTTTAAACATTGGAATGGGATAGAGTTTAAACATAGGAATGGGATGGTGTTTAAACATTGGAATGGGATAGAGTTTAAACATGGGAATGGGATGGTGTTTAAACATTGGAATGGGATAGAGTTTAAACATAGGAATGGGATGGTGTTTAAACATTGGAATGGGATAGAGTTTAAACATAGGAATGGGATGGTGTTTAAACATTGGAATGGGATAGAGTATAAACATAGGAATGGGATGGTGTTTAAACATCGGAATGGGATAGAGTTTAAACATAGGAATGGGATGGTGTTTAAACATAGGAATGGGATGGTGTTTAAACATAGGAATGGGATAGAGTTTAAACATTGGAATGGGATGGTGTTTAAACATAGGAATGGGATAGAGTTTAAACATAGGAATGGGATGGTGTTTAAACATCGGAATGGGATGGTGTTTAAACATCGGAATGGGATAGATTTTAAACATAGGAATGGGATAGAGTTTAAACATAGGAATGGGATAGAGATTAAACATAAGAATGGGATAGAGTTTAAACATAGGAATGGGATAGAGTTTAAACATAGGAATGGGATAGTGTTTAAACATCGGAATGGGATAGAGTTTAAACATAGGAATGGGATAGAGTTTAAACATAGGAATGGGATAGAGTTTAAACATTGGAATGGGATAGAGTTTAAACATAGGAATGGGATGGTGTTTAAACATCGGAATGGGATAGAGTTTAAACATAGGAATGGGATAGAGTTTAAACATAGGAATGGGATAGAGTTTTAAACATTAGAATGGGATAGAGTTTAAACATAGGAATGGGATGGTGTTTAAACATCGGAATGGGATAGAGTTTAAACATAGGAATGGGATGGTGTTTAAACATCGGAATGGGATAGAGTTTAAACATAGGAATGGGATGGTGTTTAAACATAGGAATGGGATGGTGTTTAAACATAGGAATGGGATGGTGTTTAAACATCGGAATGGGATGGTGTTTAAACATAGGAATGGGATAGATTTTAAACATAGGAATGGGATAGAGTTTAAACATAGGAATGGGATAGAGTTTAAACATAGGAATGGGATAGAGTTTAAACATAGGAATGGGATAGAGTTTAAACATAGGAATGGGATAGTGTTTAAACATCGGAATGGGATAGAGTTTAAACATAGGAATGGGATAGAGTTTAAACATAGGAATGGGATAGAGTTTAAACATAGGAATGGGATAGAGTTTAAACATAGGAATGGGATGGTTTTTAAACATCGGAATGGGATAGAGTTTAAACATAGGAATGGGATAGAGTTTAAACATAGGAATGGGATAGAGTTTAAACATAGGAATGGGATAGAGTTTAAACATTAGAATGGGATAGAGTTTAAACATAGGAATGGGATAGAGTTTAAACATAGGAATGGGATAGAGTTTAAACATAGGAATGGGATAGAGTTTAAACATAGGAATGGGATAGAGTTTAAACATAGGAATGGGATAGAGTTTAAACATAGGAATGGGATAGAGTTTAAACATAGGAATGGGATAGAGTTTAAACATAGGAATGGGATAGAGTTTAAACATAGGAATGGGATGGTGTTTAAACATTGGAATGGGATAGAGTTTAAACATTGGAATGGGATAGAGTTTAAACATTGGAATGGGATAGAGTTTAAACATAGGAATGGGATAGAGTTTAAACATAGGAATGGGATAGAGTTTAAACATAGGAATGGGATAGAGTTTAAACATAGGAATGGGATAGAGTTTAAACATAGGAATGGGATAGAGTTTAAACATAGGAATGGGATAGAGTTTAAACATCGGAATGGGATAGAGTTTAAACATCGGAATGGGATAGAGTTTAAACATAGGAATGGGATAGAGTTTAAACATAGGAATGGGATAGAGTTTAAACATAGGAATGGGATAGAGTTTAAACATAGGAATGGGATAGAGTTTAAACATAGGAATGGGATAGAGTTTAAACATAGGAATGGGATAGAGTTTAAACATAGGAATGGGATAGAGTTTAAACATAGGAATGGGATGGTGTTTAAACATTGGAATGGGATAGAGTTTAAACATTGGAATGGGATAGAGTTTAAACATTGGAATGGGATAGAGTTTAAACATTGGAATGGAATAGAGTTTAAACATAGGAATGGGATAGAGTTTAAACATAGGAATGGGATAGAGTTTAAACATAGGAATGGGATAGAGTTTAAACATAGGAATGGGATAGAGTTTAAACATAGGAATGGGATAGAGTTTAAACATCGGAATTGGATGGTGTTTAAACATCGGAATGGGATGGTGTTTAAACATCGGAATGGGATAGAGTTTAAACATCGGAATGGGATGGTGTTTAAACATCGGAATGGGATGGTGTTTAAACATCGGAATGGGATGGTGTTTAAACATCGGAATGGGATAGAGTTTAAACATCGGAATGGGATAGAGTTTAAACATAGGAATGGGATGGTGTTTAAACATCGGAATGGGATGGTGTTTACACATCGGAATGGGATGGTGTTTAAACATAGGAATGGGATGGTGTTTAAACATTGGAATGGGATAGAGTTTAAACATAGGAATGGGATAGAGTTTAAACATAGGAATGGGATAGAGTTTAAACATAGGAATGGGATAGAGTTTAAACATCGGAATGGGATGGTGTTTAAACATCGGAATGGGATGGTGTTTAAACATTGGAATGGGATAGAGTTTAAACATAGGAATGGGATAGAGTTTAAACATAGGAATGGGATGGTGTTTAAACATCGGAATGGGATAGATTTTAAACATAGGAATGGGATAGAGTTTAAACATAGGAATGGGATAGAGTTTAAACATAGGAATGGGATAGAGTTTAAACATAGGAATGGGATAGAGTTTAAACATAGGAATGGGATAGTGTTTAAACATCGGAATGGGATAGAGTTTAAACATAGGAATGGGATAGAGTTTAAACATAGGAATGGGATAGAGTTTAAACATTGGAATGGGATAGAGTTTAAACATAGGAATGGGATGGTGTTTAAACATAGGAATGGGATGGTGTTTAAACATCGGAATGGGATAGAGTTTAAACATAGGAATGGGATAGAGTTTAAACATAGGAATGGGATAGAGTTTAAACATTAGAATGGGATAGAGTTTAAACATAGGAATGGGATGGTGTTTAAACATCGGAATGGGATAGAGTTTAAACATAGGAATGGGATGGTGTTTAAACATAGGAATGGGATGGTGTTTAAACATAGGAATGGGATGGTGTTTAAACATCGGAATGGGATGGTGTTTAAACATAGGAATGGGATAGATTTTAAACATAGGAATGGGATAGAGTTTAAACATAGGAATGGGATAGAGTTTAAACATAGGAATGGGATAGAGTTTAAACATAGGAATGGGATAGAGTTTAAACATAGGAATGGGATAGTGTTTAAACATCGGAATGGGATAGAGTTTAAACATAGGAATGGGATAGAGTTTAAACATAGGAATGGGATAGAGTTTAAACATAGGAATGGGATAGAGTTTAAACATTGGAATGGGATAGAGTTTAAACATAGGAATGGGATGGTTTTTAAACATCGGAATGGGATAGAGTTTAAACATAGGAATGGGATAGAGTTTAAACATAGGAATGGGATAGAGTTTAAACATTAGAATGGGATAGAGTTTAAACATTGGAATGGGATAGAGTTTAAACATAGGAATGGGATAGAGTTTAAACATAGGAATGGGATAGAGTTTAAACATAGGAATGGGATAGAGTTTAAACATAGGAATGGGATAGAGTTTAAACATAGGAATGGGATAGAGTTTAAACATAGGAATGGGATAGAGTTTAAACATAGGAATGGGATAGAGTTTAAACATAGGAATGGGATAGAGTTTAAACATCGGAATGGGATGGTGTTTAAACATCGGAATGGGATGGTGTTTAAACATAGGAATGGGATAGATTTTAAACATAGGAATGGGATAGAGTTTAAACATTGGAATGGGATAGAGTTTAAACATAGGAATGGGATAGAGTTTAAACATTGGAATGGGATGGTGTTTAAACATCGGAATGGGATAGAGTTTAAACATCGGAATGGATGGTGTTTAAACATCGGAATGGGATGGTGTTTAAACATAGGAATGGGATGGTGTTTAAACATCGGAATGGGATGGTGTTTAAACATAGGAATGGGATAGATTTTAAACATAGGAATGGGATAGAGTTTAAACATAGGAATGGGATAGAGTTTAAACATAGGAATGGGATAGAGTTTAAACATAGGAATGGGATAGAGTTTAAACATAGGAATGGGATAGTGTTTAAACATAGGAATGGGATAGTGTTTAAACATCGGAATGGGATAGAGTTTAAACATAGGAATGGGATAGAGTTTAAACATATGAATGGGATAGAGTTTAAACATAGGAATGGGATAGAGTTTAAACATTGGAATGGGATGGTTTAAACATAGGAATGGGATGGTTTTAAACATCGGAATGGGATAGAGTTTAAACATAGGAATGGGATAGAGTTTAAACATTGGAATGGGATAGAGTTTAAACATTAGAATGGGATAGAGTTTAAACATTGGAATGGGATAGAGTTTAAACATAGGAATGGGATAGAGTTTAAACATAGGAATGGGATAGAGTTTAAACATAGGAATGGGATAGAGTTTAAACATAGGAATGGGATAGAGTTTAAACATAGGAATGGGATAGAGTTTAAACATAGGAATGGGATAGAGTTTAAACATAGGAATGGGATAGAGTTTAAACATAGGAATGGGATAGAGTTTAAACATAGGAATGGGATGGTGTTTAAACATTGGAATGGGATAGAGTTTAAAAATCTATATGTGATAGAGTTTAAACATAGGAATGGGATAGAGTTTAAACATAGGAATGGGATAGAGTTTAAACATAGGAATGGGATAGAGTTTAAACATAGGAATGGGATAGAGTTTAAACATGGGAATGGGATAGAGTTTAAACATGGGAATGGGATAGATTTAAACATAGATTTTAAACATAGGAATGGGATAGAGTTTAAACATAGGAATGGGATAGAGTTTAAACATAGGAATGGGATGGTGTTTAAACATTGGAATGGGATAGAGTTTAAACATCGGAATGGGATGGTGTTTAAACATAGGAATGGGATAGTTTAAACATAGGAATGGGATAGAGTTTAAACAGGAATGGGATGGTGTTTAAACATAGGAATGGGATAGAGTTTAAACATCTGAATGGGATAGAGTTTAAACATAGGAATGGGATAGAGTTTAAACATAGGAATGGGATAGAGTTTAAACATAGGAATGGGATAGAGTTTAAACATAGGAATGGGATAGAGTTTAAACATAGGAATGGGATAGAGTTTAAACATAGGAATGGGATAGAGTTTAAACATAGGAATGGGATAGAGTTTAAACATAGGAATGGGATTTAAACATTGGAATGGGATAGAGTTTAAACATAGGAATGGGATAGAGTTTAAACATAGGAATGGGATAGAGTTTAAACATAGGAATGGGATAGAGTTTAAACATAGGAATGGGATAGAGTTTAAACATAGGAATGGGATGGTGTTTAAACATTGGAATGGGATAGAGTTTAAACATTGGAATGGGATAGAGTTTAAACATCGGAATGGGATGGTGTTTAAACATAGGAATGGGATAGAGTTTAAACATAGGAATGGGATAGAGTTTAAACATAGGAATGGGATAGAGTTTAAACATAGGAATGGGATGGTGTTTAAACATAGGAATGGGATAGAGTTTAAACATCTGAATGGGATAGAGTTTAAACATCTGAATGGGATAGAGTTTAAACATAGGAATGGGATAGAGTTTAAACATAGGAATGGGATAGAGTTTAAACATAGGAATGGGATAGAGTTTAAACATAGGAATGGGATAGAGTTTAAACATTGGAATGGGATAGAGTTTAAACATAGGAATGGGATAGAGTTTAAACATAGGAATGGGATAGAGTTTAAACATAGGAATGGGATAGAGTTTAAACATAGGAATGGGATAGAGTTTAAACATTGGAATGGGATAGAGTTTAAACATTGGAATGGGATAGAGTTTAAACATAGGAATGGGATAGAGTTTAAACATAGGAATGGGATAGAGTTTAAACATAGGAATGGGATAGAGTTTAAACATAGGAATGGGATAGAGTTTAAACATAGGAATGGGATAGAGTTTAAACATAGGAATGGGATAGAGTTTAAACATAGGAATGGGATAGAGTTTAAACATAGGGAATGGGATAGAGTTTAAACATAGGAATGGGATAGAGTTTAAACATGGGATAGAGTTTAAACATGGGAATGGGATAGATTTTAAACATAGGAATGGGATAGAGTTTAAACATGGGAATGGGATAGATTTTAAACATAGGAATGGGATAGAGTTTAAACATGGGAATGGGATAGAGTTTAAACATGGGAATGGGATAGAGTTTAAACATGGGAATGGGATAGATTTTAAACATAGGAATGGGATAGAGTTTAAAAATCTAATGGGATAGAGTTTAAACATAGGAATGGGATAGAGTTTAAACATAGGAATGGGATAGAGTTTAAACATGGGATAGATTTTAAACATAGGAATGGGATAGAGTTTAAAAATCTATATGTGATAGAGTTTAAACATAGGAATGGGATAGAGTTTAAACATAGGAATGGGATAGAGTTTAAACATAGGAATGGGATAGAGTTTAAAAATAGGAATGTGATGGTGTTTAAACATTGGAATGGGATAGAGTTTAAACATTGGAATGGGATAGAGTTTAAACATGGGAATGGGATAGAGTTTAAACATAGGAATGGGATAGAGTTTAAACATAGGAATGTGATGGTGTTTAAACATGGGAATGGGATAGATTTTAAACATAGGAATGGGATAGAGTTTAAACATAGGAATGGGATAGAGTTTAAACATAGGAATGGGATAGAGTTTAAACATAGGAATGGGATGGTGTTTAAACATTGGAATGGGATAGAGTTTAAACATTGGAATGGGATAGAGTTTAAACATTGGAATGGGATAGAGTTTAAACATAGGAATGGGATAGAGTTTAAACATAGGAATGGGATAGAGTTCAAACATAGGAATGGGATAGAGTTTAAACATAGGAATGGGATAGAGTTTAAACATAGGAATGGGATAGAGTTTAAACATAGGAATGGGATAGAGTTTAAACATAGGAATGGGATAGAGTTTAAACATCGGAATGGGATAGAGTTTAAACATTGGAATGGGATAGAGTTTAAACATAGGAATGGGATAGAGTTTAAACATAGGAATGGGATAGAGTTTAAACATAGGAATGGGATAGAGTTTAAACATAGGAATGGGATAGAGTTTAAACATAGGAATGGGATAGTGTTTAAACATAGGAATGGGATGGTGTTTAAACATTGGAATGGGATGGTGTTTAAACATTGGAATGGGATAGAGTTTAAACATTGGAATGGGATAGAGTTTAAACATTGGAATGGGATAGAGTTTAAACATTGGAATGGGATAGAGTTTAAACATTGGAATGGGATAGAGTTTAAACATAGGAATGGGATAGAGTTTAAACATTGGAATGGGATAGAGTTTAAACATTGGAATGGGATAGAGTTTAAACATAGGAATGGGATAGAGTTTAAACATAGGAATGGGATAGAGTTTAAACATAGGAATGGGATAGAGTTTAAACATAGGAATGGGATAGAGTTTAAACATCGGAATGGGATGGTGTTTAAACATCGGAATGGGATGGTGTTTAAACATAGGAATGGGATAGATTTTAAACATAGGAATGGGATAGAGTTTAAACATTGGAATGGGATAGAGTTTAAACATAGGAATGGGATAGAGTTTAAACATTGGAATGGGATGGTGTTTAAACATCGGAATGGGATAGAGTTTAAACATCGGAATTGGATGGTGTTTAAACATCGGAATGGGATGGTGTTTAAACATAGGAATGGGATGGTGTTTAAACATTGGAATGGGATAGAGTTTAAACATAGGAATGGGATAGAGTTTAAACATAGGAATGGGATAGAGTTTAAACATAGGAATGGGATAGAGTTTAAACATAGGAATGGGATAGAGTTTAAACATCTGAATGGGATGGTGTTTAAACATCGGAATGGGATGGTGTTTAAACATTGGAATGGGATAGAGTTTAAACATAGGAATGGGATAGAGTTTAAACATAGGAATGGGATGGTGTTTAAACATTGGAATGGGATAGAGTTTAAACATCGGAATGGGATGGTGTTTAAACATAGGAATGGGATAGAGTTTAAACATAGGAATGGGATAGAGTTTAAACATAGGAATGGGATAGAGTTTAAACATAGGAATGGGATAGAGTTTAAACATAGGAATGGGATAGTGTTTAAACATAGGAATGGGATGGTGTTTAAACATAGGAATGGGATGGTGTTTAAACATTGGAATGGGATAGAGTTTAAACATTGGAATGGGATAGAGTTTAAACATTGGAATGGGATAGAGTTTAAACATAGGAATGGGATAGAGTTTAAACATAGGAATGGGATAGAGTTCAAACATAGGAATGGGATAGAGTTTAAACATAGGAATGGGATAGAGTTTAAACATAGGAATGGGATAGAGTTTAAACATAGGAATGGGATAGAGTTTAAACATAGGAATGGGATAGAGTTTAAACATCGGAATGGGATAGAGTTTAAACATCGGAATGGGATAGAGTTTAAACATAGGAATGGGATAGAGTTTAAACATAGGAATGGGATAGAGTTTAAACATAGGAATGGGATAGAGTTTAAACATAGGAATGGGATAGAGTTTAAACATAGGAATGGGATAGAGTTTAAACATAGGAATGGGATGGTGTTTAAACATTGGAATGGGATGGTGTTTAAACATTGGAATGGGATAGAGTTTAAACATTGGAATGGGATAGAGTTTAAACATTGGAATGGGATAGAGTTTAAACATTGGAATGGGATAGAGTTTAAACATTGGAATGGGATAGAGTTTAAACATAGGAATGGGATAGAGTTTAAACATTGGAATGGGATAGAGTTTAAACATAGGAATGGGATAGAGTTTAAACATTGGAATGGGATAGAGTTTAAACATAGGAATGGGATAGAGTTTAAACATCGGAATGGGATGGTGTTTAAACATCGGAATGGGATGGTGTTTAAACATCGGAATGGGATAGTGTTTAAACATAGGAATGGGATAGATTTTAAACATAGGAATGGGATAGAGTTTAAACATTGGAATGGGATAGAGTTTAAACATAGGAATGGGATAGAGTTTAAACATTGGAATGGGATGGTGTTTAAACATCGGAATGGGATAGAGTTTAAACATCGGAATTGGATGGTGTTTAAACATCGGAATGGGATGGTGTTTAAACATAGGAATGGGATGGTGTTTAAACATTGGAATGGGATAGAGTTTAAACATAGGAATGGGATAGAGTTTAAACATAGGAATGGGATAGAGTTTAAACATAGGAATGGGATAGAGTTTAAACATCTGAATGGGATGGTGTTTAAACATCGGAATGGGATGGTGTTTAAACATTGGAATGGGATGGTGTTTAAACATAGGAATGGGATAGAGTTTAAACATAGGAATGGGATAGAGTTTAAACATCGGAATGGGATGGTGTTTAAACATTGGAATGGGATAGAGTTTAAACATCGGAATGGGATGGTGTTTAAACATTGGAATGGGATAGAGTTTAAACATCGGAATGGGATGGTGTTTAAACATAGGAATGGGATAGAGTTTAAACATAGGAATGGGATAGAGTTTAAACATAGGAATGGGATGGTGTTTAAACATTGGAATGGGATAGAGTTTAAACATCGGAATGGGATGGTGTTTAAACATAGGAATGGGATAGAGTTTAAACATTGGAATGGGATAGAGTTTAAACATTGGAATGGGATAGAGTTTAAACATAGGAATGGGATAGAGTTTAAACATAGGAATGGGATAGAGTTTAAACATAGGAATGGGATAGAGTTCAAACATAGGAATGGGATAGAGTTTAAACATAGGAATGGGATAGAGTTTAAACATAGGAATGGGATAGAGTTTAAACATAGGAATGGGATAGAGTTTAAACATAGGAATGGGATAGAGTTTAAACATCGGAATGGGATAGAGTTTAAACATCGGAATGGGATAGAGTTTAAACATAGGAATGGGATAGAGTTTAAACATAGGAATGGGATAGAGTTTAAACATAGGAATGGGATAGAGTTTAAACATAGGAATGGGATAGAGTTTAAACATAGGAATGGGATGGTGTTTAAACATAGGAATGGGATGGTGTTTAAACATTGGAATGGGATGGTGTTTAAACATTGGAATGGGATAGTGTTTAAACATTGGAATGGGATAGAGTTTAAACATTGGAATGGGATAGAGTTTAAACATTGGAATGGGATAGAGTTTAAACATTGGAATGGGATAGAGTTTAAACATAGGAATGGGATAGAGTTTAAACATTGGAATGGGATAGAGTTTAAACATAGGAATGGGATAGAGTTTAAACATAGGAATGGGATAGAGTTTAAACATAGGAATGGGATAGAGTTTAAACATAGGAATGGGATAGAGTTTAAACATCGGAATGGGATGGTGTTTAAACATCGGAATGGGATGGTGTTTAAACATAGGAATGGGATAGATTTTAAACATAGGAATGGGATAGAGTTTAAACATTGGAATGGGATAGAGTTTAAACATAGGAATGGGATAGAGTTTAAACATCGGAATGGGATGGTGTTTAAACATCGGAATGGGATAGAGTTTAAACATAGGAATGGGATAGAGTTTAAACATAGGAATGGGATAGAGTTTAAACATAGGAATGGGATAGAGTTTAAACATAGGAATGGGATAGAGTTTAAACATAGGAATGGGATAGTGTTTAAACATCGGAATGGGATAGAGTTTAAACATAGGAATGGGATAGAGTTTAAACATAGGAATGGGATAGAGTTTAAACATAGGAATGGGATAGAGTTTAAACATAGGAATGGGATAGAGTTTAAACATAGGAATGGGATAGAGTTTAAACATAGGAATGGGATGGTGTTTAAACATCGGAATGGGATAGAGTTTAAACATCGGAATGGGATGGTGTTTAAACATCGGAATGGGATAGAGTTTAAACATAGGAATGGGATAGAGTTTAAACATAGGAATGGGATAGAGTTTAAACATAGGAATGGGATGGTGTTTAAACATAGGAATGGGATAGAGTTTAAACATAGGAATGGGATAGAGTTTAAACATAGGAATGGGATAGAGTTTAAACATAGGAATGGGATAGAGTTTAAACATAGGAATGGGATAGAGTTTAAACATAGGAATGGGATAGAGTTTAAACATAGGAATGGGATAGAGTTTAAACATTGGAATGGGATAGAGTTTAAACATAGGAATGGGATAGAGTTTAAACATAGGAATGGGATAGAGTTTAAACATAGGAATGGGATAGAGTTTAAACATTGGAATGGGATAGAGTTTAAACATAGGAATGGGATAGAGTTTAAACATAGGAATGGGATAGAGTTTAAACATAGGAATGGGATAGAGTTTAAACATAGGAATGGGATAGAGTTTAAACATAGGAATGGGATAGAGTTTAAACATAGGAATGGGATAGAGTTTAAACATAGGAATGGGATAGAGTTTAAACATAGGAATGGGATAGAGTTTAAACATAGGAATGGGATAGAGTTTAAACATAGGAATGGGATAGAGTTTAAACATAGGAATGGGATAGAGTTTAAACATGGGAATGGGATAGAGTTTAAACATGGGAATGGGATAGAGTTTAAACATGGGAATGGGATAGATTTTAAACATGGAATGGGATAGAGTTTAAACATGGGAATGGGATAGATTTTAAACATAGGAATGGGATAGAGTTTAAAAATCTATATGTGATAGAGTTTAAACATAGGAATGGGATAGAGTTTAAACATAGGAATGGGATAGAGTTTAAACATAGGAATGGGATAGAGTTTAAACATGGGAATGGGATAGAGTTTAAACATGGGAATGGGATAGAGTTTAAACATGGGAATGGGATAGAGTTTAAACATGGGAATGGGATAGAGTTTAAACATGGGAATGGGATAGATTTTAAACATAGGAATGGGATAGAGTTTAAAAATCTATATGTGATAGAGTTTAAACATAGGAATGGGATAGAGTTTAAACATAGGAATGGGATAGAGTTTAAACATAGGAATGGGATAGAGTTTAAACATAGGAATGGGATAGAGTTTAAAAATAGGAATGTGATGGTGTTTAAACATTGGAATGGGATAGAGTTTAAACATTGGAATGGGATAGAGTTTAAACATGGGAATGGGATAGAGTTTAAACATAGGAATGGGATAGAGTTTAAACATAGGAATGGGATAGAGTTTAAACATTGGAATGGGATAGAGTTTAAACATAGGAATGGGATAGAGTTTAAACATAGGAATGGGATAGAGTTTAAACATAGGAATGGGATAGAGTTTAAACATAGGAATGGGATAGAGTTTAAACATAGGAATGGGATAGAGTTTAAACATAGGAATGGGATAGAGTTTAAACATAGGAATGGGATAGAGTTTAAACATAGGAATGGGATAGAGTTTAAACATAGGAATGGGATAGAGTTTAAACATAGGAATGGGATAGAGTTTAAACATGGGAATGGGATAGAGTTTAAACATGGGAATGGGATAGATTTTAAACATAGGAATGGGATAGAGTTTAAACATGGGAATGGGATAGAGTTTAAACATGGGAATGGGATAGATTTTAAACATAGGAATGGGATAGAGTTTAAAAATCTATATGTGATAGAGTTTAAACATAGGAATGGGATAGAGTTTAAACATAGGAATGGGATAGAGTTTAAACATGGGAATGGGATAGAGTTTAAACATGGGAATGGGATAGAGTTTAAACATGGGATAGATTTTAAA
Organism: Oncorhynchus keta; assembly: GCF_023373465.1. NCBI lineage: Eukaryota > Metazoa > Chordata > Actinopteri > Salmoniformes > Salmonidae > Oncorhynchus > Oncorhynchus keta. Next base: position 15,193,776 of record NC_068453.1, read on the forward strand.
CATAGGAATGGGATAGAGTTTAAAAATCTATATGTGATAGAGTTTAAACATAGGAATGGGATAGAGTTTAAACATAGGAATGGGATAGAGTTTAAACATAGGAATGGGATAGAGTTTAAAAATAGGAATGTGATGGTGTTTAAACATGGGAATGGGATAGAGTTTAAACATGGGAATGGGATAGATTTTTAAACATAGTTTAAACATGGGAATGGGATAGATTTTAAACATAGGAATGGGATAGAGTTTAAAAATCTATATGTGATAGAGTTTAAACATAGGAATGGGATAGAGTTTAAACATAGGAATGGGATAGAGTTTAAACATTGGAATGGGATAGAGTTTAAACATAGGAATGGGATAGAGTTTAAACATAGGAATGGGATAGAGTTTAAACATAGGAATGGGATAGAGTTTAAACATAGGAATGGGATAGAGTTTAAACATAGGAATGGGATAGAGTTTAAACATAGGAATGGGATAGAGTTTAAACATAGGAATGGGATAGAGTTTAAACATAGGAATGGGATAGAGTTTAAACATTGGAATGGGATAGAGTTTAAACATTGGAATGGGATAGAGTTTAAACATTGGAATGGGATAGAGTTTAAACATGGGAATGGGATAGAGTTTAAACATGGGAATGGGATAGAGTTTAAACATGGGAATGGGATAGATTTTAAACATAGGAATGGGATATGAGATTGTGTAAGCAAAGTAATGGTACAAAGTATATACATATGCATAGTGTGGCTAGTGATACATGAGTTTAAACATGGGAATGGGATAGAGTTTAAACATGGGAATGGGATAGATTTTAAACATAGGAATGGGATAGAGTTTAAAAATCTATATGTGATAGAGTTTAAACATAGGAATGGGATAGAGTTTAAACATAGGAATGGGATAGAGTTTAAACATAGGAATGGGATAGAGTTTAAACATGGGAATTGGATAGAGTTTAAACATGGGAATGGGATAGAGTTTGAACATGGGAATGGGATAGAGTTTAAACATAGGAATGGGATAGAGTTTAAACATGGGAATGGGATAGAGTTTAAACATAGGAATGGGATAGAGTTTAAACATAGGAATGGGATAGAGTTTAAACATGGGAATGGGATAGAGTTTAAACATAGGAATGGGATAGAGTTTAAACATGGGAATGGGATAGAGTTTAAACATGGGAATGGGATAGATTTTAAACATAGGAATGGGATAGAGTTTAAAAATCTATATGTGATAGAGTTTAAACATAGGAATGGGGCGGTATCGTTTAGAGTTACCTTAGAACAGGAACAATGGTGGCCTGCACAGCTGGTCTTGCTCTGAGGGCGCGGCTGGGGATGCCGTGGGCCTGCAGCCTTGCGAGGGTTAACACGGATAGAGTTTAAACATAGGAATGGGATAGAGTTTAAACATAGGAATGGGATAGAGTTTAAAAATAGGAATGTGATGGTGTTTAAACATTGGAATGGGATAGAGTTTAAACATTGGAATGGGATAGAGTTTAAACATGGGAATGGGATAGAGTTTAAAAATAGGAATGTGATGGTGTTTAAACATTGGAATGGGATAGAGTTTAAACATTGGAATGGGATAGAGTTTAAACATGGGAATGGGATAGAGTTTAAACATAGGAATGGGATAGAGTTTAAACATAGGAATGTGATGGTGTTTAAACATGGGAATGGGATAGATTTTAAACATAGGAATGGGATAGAGTTTAAACATCTATATGTGATAATGTTTAAACACATCTCTTGGACTGAAGGTCGAAATGAAAGTTAGGTACCTGAAGCCTTTTTCTTCTCCTCTCCTCCTCTGCTACTCTTCCCCCTCTCCTCTACTATGATTTTTATTCTTCTCATATTCCTTTCCTCCTTTCAAGCCTATCCAACGCCTTGGAACATTGCAAAACAGAAAGCGAGAGAGGTTGTGAAATGGAGAGAATGCAGAAAGAAAGAGAAAGAAAGAGTTCCCTGGCCCAGGCTGTAGATAGCTGCTTTCACATGATAATTTCACACATTACTTAGCCCTTCCCAAAACTTCTGACAAGCACGGCCTCCTGATTATTCCCACCATGCATTATCCTTCCACAAATTATACTGCTCTGCACCACACAACTATCCCATCCATCCCCTCACCGCTGTCAGCCCTGGTCTGATTTGGAAATATTGTTTAATTATCCTCAGAGAGAAAGGGGTTGTGTCCCAAATGGCACCCTATTCCCCATATAAGGCCCACGGGGCTCTGGTCAAAAGTAGTGCACTAAATAGGGAATAGGGTGCCATTTGGGATGAAGCCGAGGACTCTAATAGCAGCTAGGCTCAGATTGTGTTATCTCCAACCGCTCTGAAAAAAACTCATTCTTTATGCCCACAGCCAGCCATTATTGGCCCATATATCAGGTGGTGCATGTGAGAGCAGTGTAAAAACAGTCACACTAAATATATATCTATCCCCAGCCGGCACGGACACGCCGTCTGCCTGCTTCAACACCGCCTGTCTGTGTTCAGAGGAAGGCCTTGTATTGGAAACCATGGGGACTGGGGACAACAGGAGTCTGAGTCTCCTATGCTGGTGGTAACAGAACTAGTCACATCCAGGCTCATGTTTCAGATCAGAACTCTCTAGTGCATTGAGTTTTCTTATTTGTATTTATTAATTGCCGATACCCAACTGCCAACCCCATAGGATTCATTACCAAACATTTCATGATAAAAGTGACTCTTTTTCTATTTCAGTTTTTCAAAGAGCACAAATTGTTATTCAGGAGTAAGAGTGTTTCTATTGGGAGGATGTGTTTGATATTCTGCTGAGCGCTGATGGTTAGAACACAGAGCCACTCTCTGGTCTGTCTTTTGGGACTACTGGAGCATGGATTTTGCACACACGCACGCACGCACGCACGCACACGCATGCACGCACGCGCACACGCACACGCACACGCACACACACACATGCACGTATGCACGCGCACACACAAACACACGCTCTCTCTCTGCCGTCTGTCTACTGGGACTGTGAGGATGGCTCTTTAGGTAAACACACTCTAATTAAAGACGCATATGGACTATGAAGCACTCTGTGTCCTGCTAATGCTTGATTACATTTCATACACACACACACTGTAACGATCGTTGTTGGAAGGATGGTCGGACCAAGATGCAGCGTAGGGTAAGTTAATCATTTTTATTTATGATAACCGGCACAAAAACAAGAAAGAGTAACAAACAAAACGTACAGCTTTGTAGGGCTAAAAAGCAACAATACAAAATCAAGAGCCCACAAACAACAGATGGGAAAGGCTGCCTAAATATGATCCCTAATCAGAGTCAACGAAAGACAGCTGCCTCTGATTGGGAACCATACCAGGCCAACATAGAAAAGAAAAACTAGACTACACACCCTCGTCACACCCTGACCTAACCGAAATAGAGAAATAAAAGGTTCTCTAAGGTCAGGGCGTGACACACAATGTCACGACTCCCACCGAGGGTGGCTCCTCTTCCTGTTCGGGCGGCGCTCGGCGGTCGTCGTCACCGGTCTACTAGCTGCCACGATCCCCTTTTCCTTTTCTGTTGGTTTTGTCTTATTGGTTGCACCGGTTTCTTGTTTTGGTTAGGGCTATTTAAGCCAGTTATGCCCGCCTGCTTTTGTGCGGGCTTGTTTCTCTGTTCATTTTGTGTATGTGCTATTTTCTTATTTTCTCTGGACTGTTTGGGTCCTGTTTTGAGGCCGGTCATTGTATGCGCCTGGTGTTTTGGCGTGACAGTTGTCCTAAACCCTCTGCGCCTGACTCCGCACCCGCTACTCCTAGAAGTCTCTCTGCACCTGACTCCACACCCGCTACTCCTAGAAGTCTCTCTGCGCCTGACTCCATACCCACTACTCCTAGAAGTCTCTCTGCGCCTGACTCCGCACCCACTACTCCTAGAAGTCTCTCTGCACCTGACTCCGCACCCGCTACTCCTAGAAGTCGTAACACACACACTCACACGCGCCTACTGTACTTGCATGCAGGATGTATTATATTCCTGCACATGTGCACATACACTGCTCTTTCATAGAGATAGAGACAATTCATATTTGACAAGTGACTGCAGGCTGTAAACCTCCAGTGACAGACAGCGAGTGTTTAAAGAGATCAGTAGATCAGGCAGAGAAAGAACAAGCCCATTTCTGATTTTTTTTTTTTTTTTTAAATTAAATTGTTTTTAACCAGGCAAGTCAGTTAAGAACATATTCTTATTTTCAATGACGGCCTGGGAACAGTGGGTTAACTGCCTGTTCAGGGGCAGAACGACAGATTTTGTACCTTGTCAGCTCGGGGGTTTGAACTCACAACCTTCCGGTTACTAGTCCAACGCTCTAACCACTAGGCTACGCTGCCGCCCCAAATGGAGATCAAAGCGTCTTCCAGATGTATAGGCACAAAAGATAAAAAGGTAGATAGTTAATAATCGTTTCGTCAGAGAGTTGTTCACACCGTAATTATGTCTCTGTGCTCTCTACAGAGGTCAAACAGAAGCAGTGAAAGCTTATTCCACAAGTGTACAAACTGCTCTTGAACCTGTGGATCAAAGTTCAAAGGTCACGATACATTCCCCTACCGCCATCTGAAGGACTCGCCCATTGACGATAGCGTGAGCGGAAGGATAAGGGTGAAAGAGAAAAAGAACGAGATGGAAAGAGGAGTAGGAGGTGATGGTGGGTGGCGGTGTTACAACAACATAGGAATCAATACGGGCGTAGGCCAGGTTTCAATTCATTCCAAAACAACACGCATGAATTCTTTCCAATTTCCAGCTAATATTGCCTTTCTGCACGCCTGCACCCCCTCTGCCACCATCGCACCGCACAAATCCCCAGATATCTGTCAGAACCTGAGACCAAAAACAGATTGAAGGGGGAAAATAAGAGAAGGTAGTGAGAGAGAGGAAAAAACGTTTTTTTTTGTCTCTGTCATCTGTAGCAGAATGGAAAGTAGCCCCTTGATATAGATGCTAAGAGCGAGAACTTTTCATTTCATCTTTTTTCCTTCCTCTTCCAAGCCCCATAGCATTATTCAATTGTGGTGGAGGTGGTGTACAAAGAAAATGGTTGTAAAACAATAACGCTGTGTGTGTGTGTTTTGTAATATAATACAGGAAAGGCGATGGTCCTTGGCTGGATGATACACAGGCAGGATAAACTGTGTGGTGCTTTGAGAGAGAGAGAGAGGGGGAGAGGGAGAGGGAGGAAGAGAGAGAAAGAGAGAGAGAGAGAGAGAGAGAGAGAGAGAGAGAGAGAGAGAGAGAGAGAGAGAGACTGATTGAATTTGAGGGATTGTCCAATATCACACTATTATTTTCCTCTTCATTTTGCTGTGAGAGAGATGACAACAGAAACACTCATTTCTGAAGGTCTGATCCAGAGAACCTCGTTCAGTAGGCAGCTCACTCTACAGTAGTCTATACTCTGACGTCAATGCTGCTATCTCAACCAACACCAGGAGGACATTCTTTTAGTCGAGACATTAAAAACGTGGCAATGTCACTCTTCCCATTTCTAATCATGTCTCTTCTACACAATGTAGTTCTATATCAGTGGAGGCTCCTCATATGAGGAAGGGGAGGACCATCCTCCTCAGTGAATTTCATAAAATGTTTAATTATTAAACATTTAAAAAGTTATCCTTTTTAGATAAAACCATACTAAATATAATCATGTCACCAAATAACTCATTAAAACACACTATTTTGCAAAGAAGGTCTATAGTAGCCTTAACATCACTCTGTAGGGTAGCACCATTGTGTAGCTGGAGGACAGATAGCTTCCGTCCTCCTCTGGGTTAATTGACTTCAATGTAAAACCTAGGAGGCTCATGGTTCTCACCCCCTTCCATAGACGTATACAGAAATTATGACAACTTCCGGATGACGTCCTCCAGCCTATCAGAGCTCTTCCATTAAGAACTGACATGAAGTCCACCCAATCAAAGGATCAGAGAATACGTCTATTACTGAAAGCATAAGCTACAACTAGCTAGCATTGCGTGTTTAAAATGTGGTGAGTAGTTGACTCAAAGAGAGAGAAAGACAATTGTTGAACAGTTAACAAATTCATTTCTTTCAAAATGAAGGAGAAACAAGAGAGAAATATATATAGAGAGAGAGATTGTCATTTTTTTCACTTTCCGTTTTATTTACTTAGCTAGCAAATGCAGCTAGCTAGTTTAGCCTACTGAAACATCCTGCTCAAACGAAGGGATGCTATGTTAGCTAGCTGGAAGTCAAGGTAAGCTTTTGGTATTACTAATTTATTGCCACAGGGGCTTACTGACTGCACACTAACGTTATTGCGTGATTGCAGCGGTTTTACTAACGCGTTAGTTATTACCTAAGCTGACTATGACATCACTTTAGCTAAGATGGTGACAACGACGTAGGCTGTTTGTAGAGGTTTGGCTTGGAAAGTTTTTTTTTGCCTGGTCACACAGCTGATTTGTCCACCAGTCCACAAGCAAAGGGAAGGGAAGAGAAGGAATACAACGTGGCTGTCATAAGAGTGAACTCTGTTTACGTGTGATCAGGGGTGTATTCACTCTTCCGATTCTGTTGAAAGATCTTTCTTGAACTGAAGGGGGAAAGACGAGGATAAACGTACTAACCTCATGATGGGTCTAGGGAAAATGATCAAGTAGTAGCCTAAACCTGTTAAACTGGGTGAATGAAATATGAAGGAGAGTCACCCAACATGCTGTAATAGAAAAAAACCTTCCTCCTCATCGTAAACGGCACTGACCGCCTTTGTTCAATAGTATATATTTGCACTTTGTGCCAACTTAAATAGGTTATTGTAATAGGTTATTGTATATGTATCTATCACCACTACTACCGATGTTGCTACAATTGTTTACACTAATGATACTACAGCTATAGCTAGGGCTATCTTTACTTTGTTAGACTAGTGTATGTGCAGTGTCAACATTAGCATAAGGACACTGACTGTGTCCTTGTCATTATGGAATTATCCAGGTCTGATACGTTAAATCATCAATAAGATGCTTAGGGTGCAACCACCACCTCACAACCCATTAACAATAGGATTCAATAAAAACCATGGATTCCCTTTTGAATAGACTCGTAACACTGTTGTGGTGAGACAATATGTTATGCATCGGCATCAAAGCGGAACGCTACAGTAGGCTAGCCTTTCTCTGTTCAGCACATTCTGTGCTTCTCGCACCCACCCACCCACCCACCCACGCAGGCACCTAGAGGGTTGGGGGATATATTTTGTTTATGATAATTTCCTGTGAATAGCCCAATCGGATTGTCAAACATTCCCTTTCACTCTTGAACAGGTCCCATTGCTCCCTGAGGAGCCCAAGCCAATTTCAGCCATTTCATGAAAATTACACCGTTCAAAAAAAGAGTTGTTTGTTTATCGTGTTTTATAATCATTCAAGGCTTGTTCTCCTCTCCTCTACCCTTTTCGGCTGCTGCAAAAAGCTCAATACACTCAGGCATAGGAAAGGCAGCTAGCTATCACTGGAAGGACAGCCTGACTGACTGAGAGGAGGTAATAATGCACAAAACATGGCCGCCAAAAACATCTCTGTCTAGACTTGAGGGCCTTGCCCTGACAGCTAAACTACTCAATGACTGTAAACAAACCTCTGGGAGGAGAGCATTTTAGTATGTTGGCTTTTGTATGGTCAATGAAATGTACGTGTACTTCGGGCAGCTAAGCGAAAATGGAGGAAAACTAAACTTCTGGAGGACCTATTATCCTTTCACTCCCTCCTGCCTTTTCTTCCTCTGTATCCTCTGCTAAAGCCACTTTATTTGACTCTAAATGTCAAGCTTCTGCCTGTAACCCGAGGAAACTCTTTACCACCTCCTCACCCCTTAATCCTCTACCCCCTCCCTTCTCCCTCTCTGTGGACGACTTTGTCAACCACTTTGAAAAGAAGGTTGACGACATCCGCTCCTCATTCACTCTGCCTATTGTGTCGACTGGTCCCACTCACACAGAACTACCCTAGACCTTGACCTCTTTCTCCACCTTTCTCTCTAGATGAAATCTTGCAACTAGTGAGGTCTGGCTGCCAGAGCCTGCCCACCAGAGCCTGCCCACCAGAGCCTGCCCATCAGAGCCTGCCCACCAGAGCCTGCCCACCAGAGCCTGCCCACCAGAGCCTGCCCACAAGAGCCTGCCCACAAGAGCCTGCCCACAAGAGCCTGCCCATCAGAGCCTGCCCATCAGAGCCTGCCCACCAGAGGCTGCCCATCAGAGCCTGCCCATCTCCTGAAAATCTCTGTAACCCTACATCTTCAAAGAGTATCTTAAACAATCAAACAGCACCCTACCTCACACCCACTCCTCACCCCTGTTATTGATGAGCTTAAACCTATGGGAAAACAAAACTCTCATTGTGGCCAAATCCTAACTTCCCGACACATCTCTCATGTACTGTATGTACTGCATGCCATGGACATTGACTAGGACAGTAATCAGTAATGCTAGTGAACTGGGCTAGTCCAGGATTAAATTAGTCCAGGAGTAAATCTTGATCAACCAGAGACTGACACTCGTCATCGCTGACTGGAGACAATTACTTCTCCCAGTAATAGACTCAATGGACTCTCATTATTTTGAATCAAGTCAATTGTTACCTGGTCTATAAGGCTCAATTATGTCTAATTGGTGAGTGAGTGAGAGAGAGAGAGAGAGAGAGAGAGAGAGAGAGAGAGAGAGAGAGAGAGAGAGAGAGAGAGAGAGAGAGAGAGAGAGAGAGAGAGAGAGAGAGAGAGAGAGAGAGAGAGAGAGAGAGAGAGAGAGAGAGAGAGAGAGAGAGAGAGAGAGAGAGAGAGAGAGAGAGAGAGAGAGAGAGAGAGAGAGAGAGAGAGAGAGAGAGAGAGAGAGAGAGAGAGAGAGAGAGAGAGAGAGAGAGAGAGAGAGAGAGAGAGAAAGAAACTGAGCCTCATCTCTTGCCTGTGTCCATGTGCCTTCTCTCTATCATTTTATCTGTATGCCTGTCTGTCTATGTTCCACTGGGCAAAAACCCATTGAATCAACATTGTTTCCTCGTCAAAAAAAAGGAATGTAATGAAAAAAACTGATTGTATTTGCAAAACGTCATCAACGTATGGGAATTGTTGTCTTTTTCCCCGAAAACGTTTTACCTAAATCCAATAACATTGTGACATTTTATGTTGATTTCAAGTTGAGTATACTTTAGTGGACCACTCAACCAAATGTAACTCAAAACTAAACATTGAAATGGCGTCTGTGCCCAGTGGGATGGCTCTGAGAAACATAGCTTCTGTTCTGGTCATACCTCAGCTCTCTGAAAAGTCTCTGAAAGGTGTTTTTTGTGTATGTTCCACATTAAATGCCCTGGAAGAGACTAGGAGGATGGTGGGAGAGTGGAGATGAGAGAGGCCAGACTTCATCTATATGCAGCAGGCAGCAGGCAGAAAGCAGCAGGCAGCAGGCAGCAGGCAGAAAGCAGCAGGCAGCAAGCCGCAGGCAATAGCAGTTAAGGATCAGTGATGCTCCAAGCTCCAGACTCGCTTTCTCTCACAGCAGGCCAGACAGAGCAGACCCTCTTCCTCCATCCCTCTCTACATAGTCTCTCATCCCTCTCTCCATAGTCTCTCATCCATCTCGCCATAGTCTCTCATCCATCTCTCCATAGTCTCTCATCCCTCTCGTTGTCTGATTGTCCATTCGTGAATTCAGAGTGTTGTCTGATTGTCCATTTGTAAATTGAGAGTCTTGTCCGATTGTCCATTCATAAATTCGTAGAGTTCAGAGTGCATACTGGATGCTCTTGCCGTGGTGTAAGGTTGATCCGAGCGTTCTGACCTCACAGCTAGCTAGCACCAGACACAAATGAGAGAACAGCTCACTATGACTATTTATCTCCCTGTAGCATAGCTGGTTAGGCTGTTTTCATGTTATCCAGAGCGTTGGTGACTGTGACTGCTGGCAACAATTTAATTACACTTTTTTTTGCCAACGTTTATGGACACCGGCGATGTTCAACGGGTGTTGAGCGTTCGTACATTCATCGGTTGTTCTGCGCTCTGGCACACTCAGACAAGAGTACTCTGCAATTGCAGTAGATAGCCCGAGTGAGTTTACGAACGCACCCAACGTAGAGGCTATATCCTATGTATCATGGCATGTTACTTGGTTATAACATGACATGCTTGACATGCTACGGATGTGTCAACCTGCGTCCCTGTAGCCCATATGTCAGCACCCAGTGATATGTCTTTGTACCCGTCTGTCCTCAATGTATCTCTCATCACTCAACAGAGAGCCTATGTCTCTGATCATGTTGGCATAAACTGTCATTTTAGCGTAAAAGAGGAAGAGGAGCCCATAAGGCAAGGAGGTTTATCTGAAGTCACGACACAGGATTTACATTAGACCCAAAATGGCTGCCTCTTTAAAGCCAGACTCTCCTCTCTGTGAGGAGCTCTTGAGAGCAGGCGACAGCGCTTGACAAACAAACAAAAAACATCTGAGAGGAACAATATCCCGTTGGAGAGGAGAGGGGGATTAGACAAACGACTTGAGTTTAGTGAGGTGGAACACCCCCTGCGTTCCTCCGTTCTCTGCATTCTAATGCTCTCCAAATAAAAAAGAGAGCAGAGAAAGCAGGCCCTAAACCCAGGCAGATGACAATGATAGAACACTGTATTAAAGTCCCTCTCTCTCTCTCTCTCTCTCTCTCTCTCTCTCTCTCTCTCTCTCTCTCTCTTTCTCTGTATCATTGTCTGCCCTCTCTCTCTTCACCAATGTTCTTACCCCTCTCTCCCATTTACTCTCTCTCACACACACCTCTCTCTCTCTCTCTCTCTCACACTCACACCTATCTCTCTCTCTCACACACACACCTTCTCTCTCTCTCTCTCTCTCTCTCTCTCACTCACACCTCTCTCTCTCTCACACACACCTCTCTCTCTCTCTCTCTCTCTCTCTCTCTCTCTCTCTCTCTCTCTCTCTCTCTCTCTCTCTCTCTCTCTCTCTCTCTCTCTCTCTCACACACACACACACACACACACCTTCTCTCTCTCTCTCTCTATCACTCACACCTCTCTCTCTCACATCTCTCTCTCTATCACTCACACCTCTCTCTCTCTCTCTCTCACACCTCTCTCTCTCACACACATCTCTCTCTCTATCTCTCTATCTCTCTCTCTCTCTCTCTCTCACATCTCTCTATCTCTATCTCTATCTCTCTCTCTCTCTCTCTCTCTCTGCATCTCTTTCACTGTCTCTTTCTCTCTCTCTCTGCATCTCTTTCACTGTCTCTTTCTCCCTCTCCCTCTTTATCTTTCTCTATCTATCTCTCTCTCTCACATCTCTCTATCTCTCTCTCACATCTCTCTCTCACATCTCTCTCTCACATCTCTCTCTCTCTCTCTCTCTGGGTGCCTGTGAGACGATAATGGTGATAGTAAGTGATATTACACCAATCTCTCAGTGAGAAACCAGGTGAGCCAACCTGGTATCAGAGACAACTGAGAGAGGCTGGGAGAAAGTAAAATAAGAATAATAGGGAGAGAGAGAGAGAGGGAGGGAGAAGGGAAGGAGAAGGGAAGGGAAGGAGAAGGGAAGGAGAAGGGAGGGAGAAGGGAGGGAGAAGGGAGGGAGAATGGAAGGAGAAGGGAGGGAGAAGGGAAGGAGAAGGGAGGGAGAAGGGAAGAAGAAGGGAGGGAGAATGGAAGGAGAAGGGAAGAAGAAGGGAGGGAGAATGGAAGGAGAAGGGAGGGAGAAGGGAAGGAGAAGGGAAGAAGAAGGGAGGGAGAAGGGAAGGAGAAGGGAAGGAGAGGCAAGAAGGGAGAAAGGAAAGGAGAAGGGAAGAAGGGAAGGAGAAGGGAGGGAGGGAGAAGGGAAGGAGAAGGGGGGGAGAAGGGAGGGAGAAGGGAAGGAGAGGCAAGAAGGGAGAAAGGGACCTGGAGACAGAAATTAGAAAGTGAAAACATTTTCTGGGGAAGAGAGAATGGAAGGTTCCAGAGAGGATCGCCAGGTATTGAGAATGAAGTAAAGCCTTGATTTACTTGGATGGAGTGATAAAGAAGGAGAGAATTAAAGAGAGAGAGAGAGGGGTTCATGACTATTCTGTGGTGCTTTAGTTGAAAGGCACTCCTTCAGGGTCTTAGTTAATCAGCCTAAAGGAGTGCAGTGGATTAGAAGACATCGTTCGGCCCAGGGTTGAATGGGATTGAAGCGAGAGAGGAGGGTTAATATACCGGAGTCATGTAACGAGGGTTGTATGATGATATGGAGGAGAGAGTGTTCTCTGAAGGAGAAGTGAAGGATACATAAACATTACATTTGTTTGTGAATGAAAAATAAAACAATCAATGAATCAAGACCAAGACTAAAGGTAGGCTAGTAGGATCTTAACGTGAAGACAATGTAAGAACGAGGGTCTGCAAGTGAACTACAATGACATTTGGAATTTCAATTGGTATCCCTGTCAGAATTATTTCTGATTGCTTTTTTGCAATGTAATATACTAAGTTTACTACAACAACAACGAGAGAGAGAGAGAGAGAGAGAGAGAGAGAGAGAGAGAGAGAGAGGATTAGAGAGAGAGAGAGAGAGCCCAGAGAGAGAGAAGAAGGAGCATTCTATGCCATCAGAAGGAACATAAAATTCAACATACCAATTAGGATTTGGCAAAAAATATCCTCTCTGTACAACGTAAAACACCAAATAATGCATGCAGAGCAGAATTAGGCCGATAGCCGCTAATTATCAGAATCCATAAAAGAGCCGTTAAATTCTACAACCACATAAAAGGAAGCGATTCCAAAACCTTCCATAACAAAGCCATCACCTACAGGGAGATGAATCTGGAGAAGAGTCCCCTAAGCAAGCTGGTCCTAGGGCTCTGTTCACAAACACAAACACACCCTACAGAGCCCCAGGACAAGAAGAAAAAAAAGTGAATTACTTGACACATTGGAAAGAATTAACAAACAAACCTCCTGCCAAATGTATGACCATATTAGAGACACATATTTCCCTCAGATTACACAGATGCACAAAGAATTTGAAAACTAACCTGATTTTGATAAACTCCCACTGGGTGAAATACCACAGTGTGTCATCACAGCAGCAAGATGTGTGACCTGTTGCCACAAGAAAAGAACAACCAGCGAAGAACACCATTTTAAATACAACTCATATTTATGCTTATTTATTTTCCCTTTTGTACTTTAACCATTTGCACATTGTTACAACACTGTAAATATACATAATATGACATCTGTAATGTCTTTATTCTTTTTGAACTTCTGTGAGTGTAATGTTTACTGTTCATTTGTATCGTTTATTTCACTTTTGTATATTATCTACTTCATTTGCTTTGGCAATGTTAACATGTGTTTCCCATGCTAATAAAGCCCCTTTAATGTAATTTAATTGAAATTTAATTGAGAGAGAGAGAGAGAGAGGAAAGGAGAAAGTATTTACTGTATAGAGAGAGAGAACAGAGGATGTGAATAGGGGATAACACAGAAAGAGAAATGGGGAGGAGAGGAAGAGGGGAGAACAATGCAAATCAAGGGGTTTTAAGACAGAGCGCTTGATCTCATTGTTGACCGTGACACCTCCTGCTGCGACCAGTTAGAAACCCTGTTCAGTCAGTCTGCCGTGCCCACCTATCGCTCCTCTCCCCCGCCTCCCGCCTATCGCTCCTGCATCCCACCTCTCTCCCTCTCCCCCGCCTTTCAACTCTCTCCCCCGCCTCCCGCCTTTCAACTCTCTCCCCCGCCTCCTGCCCCTCTCCCCCGCCTCCCATCTCCAGACATCCCCTGGGTGCCTCACATCTACCTCTATTCCCACTCTTCACTCAATGAGAACTCATCTGCACCGATTTCAATGGCAACTATTTCTCATGGTGTTCCACAAAGAGCCTGGAGAAGAAATCTATAATACAATTGAATGGTTAAAATATGTCTTACGGGATGGTGTGTGTGTGTTGGGAGGGGTCCATACTACAGTATGATACAATAGAGGGGGGATGAAGCCCCTAATGGCTCTCGTATTAATCCACCAGAGCTTGTTTGTCGACTCTCAGCCTTTACAGATCCCCTTCATTTTCCTCCAGTATTATCATTACGTATCTCCTCTTCTCTACAGCACCGACCAGCGATCAGGACTACTGCCCCGACCTTCACATGGTTCATTTTGTTTTACGATTCTACCCACGCTCACCCGTCAATCACCCACGCGCACATTAGAGCGCACGCTAAGGACTAAAGCGAAGAGACGAGAGTACAGAGGAGAGAGCCCACATATTCTGAATTACACGCTACCCCTCTCCTCCTTCCTTACCTCCCTCCATCCCCCCTCCATCGCCACGCCCGCCCGCCCCTCGTTTATCTTAATGAAAGAGAGCGATGAGATCTCTTCTCTTCCATTTGGAATTCGCCTCATCGGAGATAAATCGACGCCGTCAGCCTATCATAATAATGCAGATCAATGACACTCTATCAGGTCTCTGTCAGGGAGAGGGGGAGCGGAGGAGGAGAGAGAAAGAGAGATCTTTCATCCTCTGCTGAGTGGAAGTACCTGTGTGATGTTGAGTAACTGTCCGTCAATCTCCTAAGGGGTCTGGAAGAAGACTAACACAATCAGAGGCCAGAGACAGAGAATTGTCTCATTATGAGAGAGAGAGAGAGAGAGAGAGAGAGAATATAGAGCACCAGTAGCATTGATTGGACGTGAGAAAGTAGAGGAAAAGGTACCAGAAACAAAAGAGAGAAATGAAAATAAATGCGGCGCAAGACTTACAGCAATAGAGAAACAGAGAAAGAGAACAAGAGAGAGTGGTAACGACAGACAGAGAAAGATGAAGAGGAGGAAGATGATGAAAGATTCCGTTGAGATTCACTAGTTGGCTCTGTCTTCCTGTAGATTCCCTTAACATTTCTCCTGGGTTCAGACTGTGTTCAGACTGTGTTCAGTCTGTATTGAGGCTGTCACAGATCCACAGCAGTTAGCAGGACTGGCAGGCAGGCAGAGAACACACACCTCTATCCTGGCTGTGGTGTGGCCACTGACAGAGACATCCAGGCATGGTGGAAGGGGGACAGTGGAGAGGAAATGGGTCTGGCACAGTTTGATGATAATGATTGATACATTTTAGGAGCCTCTCCACGCAAAGCAGGAAAGCCATTACACAGCTCTGATTGAAAACCACAGATGGGTGACTAGACCAGTACGCAAGATGGGCCAGGGTAGGGGACAGAGGAGGAAGGGATTGGGGATGAGGTTTTGGGGGGAGAAAGAGTGGGGGCAGTTATAGCAGGAGAGAGGGGAGAGGAAGGCGGTTGAGCGAGGTGGAAGTTACAGAGGAAAGAGGGCTGGATGAGAGGGGGGAGAGATGGGGGAGTAGCGTTGGTAGAGGTGGAAGTTAAGTGTGGGAGCAGGAAGAAGCCAAGAGGAGGGGTCCACCGAGAAGCCCCCGTGGGAATGAAGGGGGCAAACGAAGGGAGGAACCATCAAGATGAATATTAAGTTGTAATGAGAAAGGGATGCTCGATATATGAACCACAATATATGAGAGTTTCTCATTTTCAGAAGGCATATCCACTGGGCAGTCTGCATGCTTCCTCTACTCCCAGTAGAGGTAGAGGGAGAGAGAGAGAGAGAAGAGTAGCAGCTCTGACTAACATTAGTATGCTGTTAATGTCTGTCTCTTCTCTACATCACAGCTCTGCTCTGCCTGACACTCCTAAATGGAACAGAATAATATATCAATTATGACATAATAATAGAACAACCATACTAACACGCCAGGAGGTGTTCAGTGTGTCAAACACACCAGGAGGTGTTCAGTGTGTCAAACACACCAGGAGGTGTTCAGTGTGTCAAACAACCAGGAGGGGTGAGTGTGTCAAACACCCAGGAGGTGTTCAGTGTGTCAAACACACCAGGAGGGGTGAGTGTGTCAAACACACCAGGAGGTGTTCAGTGTGTCAAACACACCAGGAGGTGTTCAGTGTGTCAAACACACCAGGAGGTGTTCAGTGTGTCAAACACACCAGGAGGTGTTCAGTGTGTCAAACACACCAGGAGGGGTGAGTGTGTCAAACACACCAGGAGGTGTTCAGTGTGTCAAACACACCAGGAGGTGTTCAGTGTGTCAAACACACCAGGAGGGGTGAGTGTGTCAAACACACCAGGAGGTGTTGAGTGTGTCAAACACACCAGGAGGTGTCCAGTGTGTCAAACACACCAGGAGGTGTTGAGGGTGTCAAACACACCAGGAGGTGTTCAGTGTCAAACACACCAGGAGGGGTGAGTGTGTCAAACACACCAGGAGGTGTTGAGTGTGTCAAACACACCAGGAGGTGTCCAGTGTGTCAAACACACCAGGAGGTGTTGAGGGTGTCAACCACACCAGGAGGTGTCAGTGTGTCAAACACACCAGGAGGTGTTGAGGGTGTCAAACACACCAGGAGGTGTCAGTGTGTCAAACACACCAGGAGGTGTTGAGGGTGTCAAACACACCAGGAGGTGTTCAGTGTGTCAAACACACCAGGAGGTGTTGAAGGTGTCAAACACACCAGGAGGTGTTGAAGGTGTCAAACACACCAGTGTTGAAGGTGTCAAACACACCAGGAGGTGTTGAGGGTGTCAAACACACCAGGAGGTGTTGAGGTGTCAAACACACCAGGAGGTGTTCAGGGTGTCAAACACACCAGGAGGTGTTGAGGGTGTCAAACACACCAGGAGGTGTTGAGGGTGTCAAACACACCAGGAGGTGTTGAGGGTGTCAAACACACCAGGAGGTGTTGAGGGTGTCAAACACACCAGGAGGTGTTGAGGGTGTCAAACACACCAGAAGGGTTGACGGTGTCAAACACACCAGAAGGGTTGACGGTGTCAAACACACCAGAAGGGTTGACGGTGTCAAACACACCAGGAGGTGTTCAATGTTTCTGATGTAACCATGGGACCATTAGTGTTCAGGGGTTGTGGTTTTGTTACTGACTGGAAGGTCTTCATTTCCTCTCTTAGGATTGTGTCAGTGGTATGCTGTTCTGGGCTCAAGGCCATAGCCATGGGGTGGCAGCTAGCCTGGTGGTTGGGTCAGTAACCAAAAGGTTGCTGGTTAGAATCCCTAAACTGACCAGGTGAAAAATCTGTTGATGTGCCCTTGAGCAAGACATTTAACTCTAATCTGAATAAGAGTGTCTGCTAAATGACAAAAATACAAATAGCTCCTACTGTGTGATCTGGGGTCTACACAGCTCAACACAAAGTGTCTACGTGTGTATAGGAAAACACATGCGCAGATGTACCCACGCACTTCTTTTCTGAGTCGAGTCCCACCTGTCTACTTGACTCCAACCTTGTCAGAGGCCTGGAGTCGCTGGTCCAATCAACGCTCTGCCATACCTCATTTCCCTTTGCTAAGTACACGCTCCAGGGCCCACCATCTGTTCCTGACCCTGCCTACGTGTGCTCTTCCCTGGGTCTTGCTGACCAACTTCCCGCTGCCACAAACCAGTCTCGGGAGCCAAGACAGGACAGGATGGGACTGTGACCACAACCTTGCCCTTGGTCACTCTGGTCTGCCTATGTTTGATCTGTGCTCTCCCCATCTAGACACTGATGCCCTCCTCCTTACCCCTTCATCCTGCCATCCTTCATCCCTCCATCCTCTTCCTATTCAACTCATCTTCCATGAAACACTGTTTCTGACTGAACGGGTGTAATTCTATCTGCGATATAAAAACAGCCACCAACCATCTATCTTGCTCATAAATGATAAAGATAGACCTTGAACCTGCTTGGCTGGTTCCACCCGAGCCATCTGATTGGCCAGACTGCTCACCCGTGCACTTTGACCCCCAGGTGACCCTTGTCAGGGTCACCTGGGGGTCAAAGTAGCCACAGAAGTTCAGGAGAAAGCGTTTAGCGTTATCTAAGTTACGGAAAGTCATACAACTCCTCCGCAAAGTGGTGTGAATAAAGTGTCATCGCATTCACTCTGACCACCTGCAGTTCCAATGCATAATTTAGATACAGAGCTGTCCTTATTCATATAATAACACTTGTCTCTCTCCTCTCTCTCTCTCTCTCTCTCTCTCTCTCTCTCTCTCTCTGTGTGCTGTTCCAACTCTGGCCATGTTAATGTGTGCTGACACGCTGAGCTCTACTACCAACTCACACGGACAAAGAGGTACAATCTGCGCTGCGGAAGACGACTAAAATACATCATAATCATAATCTCATCCTGAAACAAAAACTCACGCAGGGCCCCTATCAGATAATGTTATGTGAGAGAGGAAACTCCAGGAGACATTAGGAAAAGATGAGTGTAGAGAGTGTGATAAAAACCATCTCCTGTATCGGCATGTGTAATGAGACCACTGCAAGGGCCCGGGCGGTGATAAGAAACAGCTTACATACGGAACATATTACCATAAGCACATGTACACACACACACACACTCATAACAAACACACTAACATGTACATTCATACAGACACATGGGCAGATTAGCCGTCTGGCAATGCTGGCAAATGCCAGAAGGGCCGGACAATCTTTTATTAGGGTGTGCTGGTAGAAATTGACCAAAAAATATTTATATAAAAAGTATATATATATACTGGACATGGCCCTTGAGCCTGATTTTTTAAATTACTTTTCCCCCTATTTCTCCCTATTAGTCTATATTGAGCATTTTCCTGACCAAATTCACATTCAAAGTCAAACGTGCATTATTAATGAGAGTGAGACCGACTTGGACTCATGGAAGGGTGGTGCTGAAAAAGTTAGAGAGACCAAAAAAGGGTCCTGGTTCTGCTGGTCCGAGTGCTGTGTCTGTGAGAATTGACACATCATCTACTGTGGTGCAGTCGTGGTCGGAAGAAAACAATGACATCGTGTAGCCTACTACTGCCAGTTAGGCCTAATATTTGGGCTGTGTATTGTATGAAATATATTTCGTACCTACTATAGTAGGCTATGGTGACTCTATACATATGTATATGTAATAGCAATTAACACTTAGGAGTGACAAACAGACATACAGACAGACATATGTAGAAACTGACAGACAGACAGATATAGACAGACAGGCAGGAAGACACAGACAGACAGACAGACAGACAGATATAGACAGACAGGCAGGAAGACACAGACAGACAGACAGACAGACAGACAGACAGACAGACAGACAGACAGACAGACAGACAGACAGACAGACAGAAAGACAGACGGCAGGAAGAGACAGACAGGCAGGAAGACACAGACAGACAGACAGACAGACAGACAGACAGACAGACAGACAGACAGACAGACAGACAGACAGACAGACAGAATTACTAGCTCTGAAGTTTTGTCCCAGTCCGCCCCTGTACAGACACACTTTCAAATGCTTTCTCCTTCAAACACACATGAGGGTGGGTTGAGACTGAGAGCGATGACACACACACACACACACACACACACACACACACACACACACACACACACACACACACACACACACACACACACACACACACACACACACACACACACACACACACACACACACACACACACACACACACACACACACAGAGAGAGACAGATAACCGGATAAATGGGTTCACACATGGGACGGTGTGTGTTTGGCGAGCTCATATTTTTCTTGGGGTCATTTGCCAGAGTGAGGCATTATCTGCTGCTCTACATGAGAACAAACGGATAGAGGCAGCGAAAATAGAAAAAAAGTGAGAAAAAGAGTGAGAAGGGAAAGTCCATGGTGGGCCCAGTCTGACAGAGTAGCAGAGTAATTATCTTTACTTTTATGGAGGAAAAATAAACACACACACAGCCCAGTGTGTGTGTGAGTGTCTGGTGGAATTAGTATTCCACTGTAGACCTGTGTTTCATCAAAACCAATGAAAAACAGCGAGGGTTGGATCAATAGTCCTCAACCCTGCTCAACACCAGCTCTACCAGAGGAGGAGGCTAAGGGAGGCCTGGAACACCAGCCCTGCCAGGGGAGGAGGCTAAGAGAGGCCTGGAACACCATCCCTGACAGGGGAGGAGGCTAAGGGAGGCCTAGAACACCAGCCCTGACAGGCGAGGTGGCTAAGGGAGGCCTAGAACACCAGCCCTGCCAGGGAGGAGGCTCAGAGAGGCCTGGAACACCATCCCTGACAGGGGAGGAGGCTAAGAGAGGCCTGGAACACCATCCCTGACAGGGGAGGAGGCTAAGGGAGGCCTAGAACACCAGCCCTGACAGGCGAGGTGGCTAAGGGAGGCCTAGAACACCAGCCCTGCCAGGGGAGGAGGCTAAGAGAGGCCTGGAACACCATCCCTGGCAGGCGAGGTGGCTAAGGGAGGCCTAGAACACCAGCCCTGCCAGGGGAGGAGGCTAAGAGAGGCCTGGAACACCATCCCTGACAGGCGAGGTGGCTAAGGGAGGCCTAGAACACCAGCCCTGCCAGGGGAGGAGGCTAAGAGAGGCCTGGAACACCATCCCTGACAGGGGAGGAGGCTAAGGGAGGCCTAGAACACCAGCCCTGCCAGGGGAGGAGGCTAAGAGAGGCCTGGAACACCATCCCTGACAGGGGAGGTGGCTAAGGGAGGCCTAGAACACCAGCCCTGCCTGGGGAGGAGGCTAAGAGAGGCCTGGAACACCATCCCTGACAGGGGAGGAGGCTAAGGGAGGCCTAGAACACCAGCCCTGACAGGGGAGGAGGCTAAGAGAGGCCTGGAACACCATCCCTGACAGGGGAGGAGGCTAAGGGAGGCCTAGAACACCAGCCCTGACAGGGGAGGAGGCTAAGGGAGGCCTAGAACACCAGGCCTGAAAGGGGAGGAGGCTAAGGCAGGATGAGAAACACCATCCCTGACAGGGGAGGAGGCTAAGGGGGGCCTAGAACACCATCCCTGACAGGGGAGGAGGCTAAGGGAGGCCTAGAACACCATCCCTGACAGGGAAGGAGGCTAAGGGAGGCCTAGAACACCAGTCCTGACAGGGGAGGAGGCTAAGGGAGGCCTAGAACACCATCCCTGACAGGGGAGGAGGCTAAGGGAGGCCTAGAACACCATCCCTGACAGGGGAGGAGGCTAAGGGAGGCCTAGAACACCAGCCCTGACAGGGGAGGAAGCTAAGGGAGGCCTAGAACACCAGTCCTGACAGGGGAGGAGGCTAAGGGAGGCCTAGAACACCAGCCCTGACAGGGGAGGAGGCTAAGGGAGGCCTAGAACACCAGCCCTGACAGGGGAGGAGGCTAAGGGAGGCCTAGAACACCAGCCCTGACAGGGGAGGAGGCTAAGGGAGGCCTAGAACACCAGCCCTGACAGGGGAGGAGGCTAAGGGAGGCCTAGAACACCATCCCTGACAGGGGAGGAGGCTAAGGGAGGCCTAGAACACCAGCCCTGACAGGGGAGGAGGCTAAGGGAGGCCTAGAACACCAGTCCTGACAGGGGAGGAGGCTAAGGGAGGCCTAGAACACCAGCCCTGACAGGGGAGGAGGCTAAGGGAGGCCTAGAACACCAGTCCTGACAGGGGAGGAGGCTAAGGGAGGCCTAGAACACCAGTCCTGACAGGGGAGGAGGCTAAGGGAGGCCTAGAACACCAGCCCTGACAGGGGAGGACACTAAGGTGAGGCTTGTGAACACCAGCTCTTCAATAAATAACTATTCCAAATGTCAAACTCCTGCAAAATGATGAGTTATAACACTGCGCTACGGCGGAATATACAGTTATTGTATTTTCGGGAGAAACTAAAATGTTATTTTTTCAAACCCCTGGTTGGCGAGAGAGAAATTCCCTGACTGTTTCAATGTGAGATTTAAACAAACCATTCTGTTTTCGTGGGTTTAAACCACTGTCGATTTAGCCTCGTATTGGTTTCCATGGGTGAATGGACAGCAAAGTAATCATACACTCTGTTCAGAATGTGTCTTTATGCCACTTCTTTAGTGTGCAGACGTTTGTGTATGCACTAGTCCCGGTATGCTTGTGGACTGCTTTCCTCCACACTTTCCCTCTATGCACTCTTCCATGCGTGCTCCTGCTTGTGTACATCGTGTGCTGTGGCCATTGTGATGTTATGTGTGCCATATGATCTCCATCCAAGGTGTAATACAGTGCTGTTTCCCTGAGAGGAGAGTGTGAGCTCATAAATGAACAACAAGGAGAGTCTGGCCCGGGGCCACCACAGGAACACGCACACATGAATAAACCCTGACTACAGCCAGGGGATTAAACACACTTTACGCCTCACTAAATTACACTCCCAGGTTCCACCATCTACAGCATTAGACAACAGTGGTTACAGTCTGTATAGTGTAGCTCTATGCTCCTATTCTCTCAGTTCATATTTACTAAATTAAACTCCCAGGTTCCACCATCTACAGCATTAGCATTTACAGTCTGTACATGCTCCTATTCTCTCAGTGGTTCCACATCTGCATTATGGTTACAGTCTGTAGCTCTATGCTCCTATTCTCTCAGTTCATATTTACTAGATCTATGTTCCCTATTGTTCAGAGAGTTTATGTTCTCTATGTCTCTGTTCTATACTGTGTGAGTCATGTCCTTGGTTCAACGTATAGTATTATACTGTGTGAGTCATGTCCTTGGTTCAACGTATAGTATTATACTGTGTGAGTCATGTCCTTGGTTTAATGTATAGTATTATACTGTGTGAGTCATGTCCTTGGTTCAACGTATAGTATTATACTGTGTGAGTCATGTCCTTGGTTTAATGTATAGTATTATACTGTGTGAGTCATGTCCTTGGTTTAATGTATAGTATTATACTGTGTGAGTCATGTCCTTGGTTTAATGTATAGTATTATACTGTGTGAGTCATGTCCTTGGTTTAATGTATAGTATTATACTGTGTGAGTCATGTCCTTGGTTCAACGTATAGTATTATACTGTGTGAGTCATGTCCTTGGTTTAATGTATAGTATTATACTGTGTGAGTCATGTCCTTGGTTTAATGTATAGTATTATACTGTGTGAGTCATGTCCTTGGTTTAACGTATAGTATTATACTGTGTGAGTCATGTCCTTGGTTTAATGTATAGTATTATACTGTGTGAGTCATGTCCTTGGTTCAACGTATAGTATTATACTGTGTGAGTCATGTCCTTGGTTTAATGTATAGTGGTCCTTCTGTAACTCAGTTGGTAGAGCATGGCGCTTGTAACGCCAGGGTAGTGGGTTCGATTCCCGGGACCACCCATACGTAGAATGTATGCACACATGACTGTAAGTCGCTTTGGATAAAAGCGTCTGCTAAATGGCATATATATATATATATTATACTGTGTGAGTCATGTCCTTGGTTTAATGTATAGTATTATACTGTGTGAGTCATGTCCTTGGTTCAACGTATAGTATTATACTGTGTGAGTCATGTCCTTGGTTTAATGTATAGTATTATACTGTGTGAGTCATGTCCTTGGTTTAATATATAGTATTATACTGTGTGAGTCATGTCCTTGGTTTAATGTATAGTATTATACTGTGTGAGTCATGTCCTTGGTTTAACGTATAGTATTATACTGTGTGAGTCATGTCCTTGGTTCAACGTATAGTATTATACTGTGTGAGTCATGTCCTTGGTTTAATGTATAGTATTATACTGTGTGAGTCATGTCCTTGGTTTAATGTATAGTATTATACTGTGTGAGTCATGTCCTTGGTTTAATGTATAGTATTATACTGTGTGAGTCATGTCCTTGGTTCAACGTATAGTATTATACTGTGTGAGTCATGTCCTTGGTTTAATGTATAGTATTATACTGTGTGAGTCATGTCCTTGGTTCAACGTATAGTATTATACTGTGTGAGTCATGTCCTTGGTTTAATGTATAGTATTATACTGTGTGAGTCATGTCCTTGGTTTAATGTATAGTATTATACTGTGTGAGTCATGTCCTTGGTTCAACGTATAGTATTATACTGTGTGAGTCATGTCCTTGGTTTAATGTATAGTATTATACTGTGTGAGTCATGTCCTTGGTTTAATGTATAGTATTATACTGTGTGAGTCATGTCCTTGGTTTAATGTATAGTATTATACTGTGTGAGTCATGTCCTTGGTTTAATGTATAGTATTATACTGTGTGAGTCATGTCCTTGGTTTAATGTATAGTATTATACTGTGTGAGTCATGTCCTTGGTTTAATGTATAGTATTATACTGTGTGAGTCATGTCCTTGGTTTAATGTATAGTATTATACTGTGTGAGTCATGTCCTTGGTTTAATGTATAGTATTATACTGTGTGAGTCATGTCCTTGGTTCAACGTACAGTATTATACTGTGTGAGTCATGTCCTTGGTTCAACGTATAGTATTATACTGTGTGAGTCATGTCCTTGGTTTAATGTATAGTATTATACTGTGTGAGTCATGTCCTTGGTTCAACGTATAGTATTATACTGTGTGAGTCATGTCCTTGGTTCAACGTATAGTATTATACTGTGTGAGTCATGTCCTTGGTTCAACGTATAGTATTATACTGTGTGAGTCATGTCCTTGGTTTAATGTATAGTATTATACTGTGTGAGTCATGTCCTTGGTTCAACGTATAGTATTATACTGTGTGAGTCATGACCTTGTTTCAACGTATAGTATTATACTGTGTGAGTCATGTCCTTGGTTTAATGTATAGTATTATACTGTGTGAGTCATGTCCTTGGTTCAACGTATAGTATTATACTGTGTGAGTCATGACCTTGTTTCAACGTATAGTATTATACTGTGTGAGTCATGTCCTTGGTTTAATGTATAGTATTATACTGTGTGAGTCATGTCCTTGGTTTAATGTATAGTATTATACTGTGTGAGTCATGACCTTGTTTCAACGTATAGTATTATACTGTGTGTGTCATGTCCTTGGTTCAACGTATAGTATTATACTGTGTGAGTCATGTCCTTGGTTTAACGTATAGTATTATACTGTGTGAGTCATGTCCTTGGTTTAATGTATAGTATTATGGTAGGTGTTGCCGTGTTCTCTGACCCATGGTGAGCGTCTCGTGTTCCATTGGCCAAGACTGTGGCAGCTTAGCGTTAGGGAGTGATGGATGGAACTGAGTAGAAGAGAAGGAAGGAGCGTCCCGTGTCTCCATAGGGACAACTGTCATTCCGTGACTTCCATGACTCAGCCTCATGTCCTCTTCTGATCTCTCTCACTCCTATGTTATCAACGCATGGAATGGGATCTGCTCAGGGTGATGGCAGCAGAATTCATTGAGGCGTTCAAAACGAGGTTAGACATGATATTGGTTCCAATATGCGTTCCAATGTACATCTTCTCCTGTGAGCCAGAATAACAATGTGTCTACAGTTACTGCCTTGAACAAACCATTTTTCCAGTCTTAACTAAAAAACATCAAGACATTTTGGCGGAGATGGAGAGTTGTTCACATTGACTGAGTTTGGCACAGTTTGGGCACAGTGCTATTCACCGGGACGTATCTCTGTCCCAGTCTCTTACCTGGGGAGCAGAATGCGGGTGACTGATTTCACTCAGCTCCAAGGTGTGTTTTCTAATGATCTTCTCCTTCTCTTTTTTTCTCTCCTTCCTTTATTCTCCCCAGTCCCCTCTTCACTCACTCACAAACCAGGACACAATAACAGAGTGGAGTGGGGGCCGCCAAGGCGAGGAGATGGGGAGGAAGGGAGGGGGGACGAAAGATTAATTAAGGTTCTCATGGCTCTCAGAACACACACACTCACGCGTGCACACACACACACACACACACACACACACACACACACACACACACACACACACACACACACACACACACACACACACACACACACACACACACACACACACACACACACACACACACACACACACACACATGCCTCGGTCTGCATGACTGTGATCGATGGGCAGCCTGGTTTTTGTTTATCTGAAGTGACAACCGGCGGCGCGTGGGCTGCCGTACGAGTGTGTACTGGTTCACCCTGGGTAGGAACACAATGCAGCACTTGTTGGTTCATGTTTCTTGCCACCATGCATTTCTTCACATGCTCAGTCAACATGGCAGCTGAGACGGGAGCGTTGTACCATGCTGTGCCACAGTCACCCCTGCCTGAGGTAATTACATTGATTTAACAAGTGGGCTTTATGCACAAAACCTCCGATGTCGTTACAGTTAAGAGTGTTGGGCCAGTAACTGAACGGTCGCTGGGTCAAATCCCTGAGCCAGGCAAGTTGGGCCGTTCTGCCGTTGATCAAGGTAGTTTAACGCCTAACAGCAACTTCTCCCTGTGCGCTGACGATGTGGATGTCAATTAAATTAGACCCCTGCACCTCTGATTCAGAGGGGTTAAATGGGGAAGACGCATTAAGGTTGAATGCATTCAGTTGTGCAACTGACTAGGTATCCCCCTTTCCCTGTCTAAGGGGCTTGTACGTCAATATAGGAATGGTAGTGTGGACAAGAGCTTGTACAAGATATATACATACAATCTTCTCCTATACACAAACACTTATGCAAAGCATAGACGCACAAGTACAAATACACAGAAGGACACACTCTGTCACTCAGTCGCAAGGTGACGGAACGTCTTATCAGAGAGCAGTTATGGAAATGAGAACGCTGCTCTGTGAGAAATAAAGTCAATTTATTATAGCACACAGACACACACACACACAGGCCAGAATCAACAACAGGGCAGGACAGAGACGACCGATGAATAAATACGGAGAGAGAGACAGAGAGAGAGAGAGAGAGAGAGAGAGAGAGAGAGAGAGAGAGAGAGAGAGAGAGAGAGAGAGAGAGAGAGAGAGAGAGAGAGAGAGAGAGAGAGAGAGAGAGAGAGAGAGAGAGACAGAGACAGAGATAGAGACAGAGATAGAGAGAGAGAGAGAGAGAGAGAGAGAGAGAGAGAGAGAGAGAGAGAGAGAGAGAGAGATAGAGAGAGAGAGAGAGAGAGAGAGAGAGAGAGAGAGAGAGAGAGAGAGAGAGAGAGAGAGAGAGAGACAGAGAGAGAGAGAGAGAGAGAGAGAGAGAGAGACAGAGAGGAAAGCGGGGGTTGAGGAGATGAAATGATTAGACTGTTGTTTTGTCAAAGTCAAAGTGTCTGACATTGGTCTGTGGCTTAAAACAGAGGTAAGAGAGGAGAGTAGAGGAGGTACGTGAGTAGGGTGCAAGCCTACACGATATCGAGTGGCTGTGGACACTTGATGCTGAACGATTGCCCTTACTTAGTTTGATGATATGCAGTGAAAGAAAAAGTACTTCAAACAGTACGTAGAAAATAGTTACCGGAACGAGCGTTTGAACTGTGAACTCTCTCGACCAAATAATGTAAAACTATATCAAAACAAGAGAGACATGAAACTCAAGACTGACATACCTGAGGGTAAATCATTGAAACTAATACACTCCCTCCCAGTGCAGTGTCAGCTACAGTAGTGCATGCAGTAACTCCTTATGATTCATCTCACACCTACAAGGGTGATGGAGTCATTCCTCATTCTAATACCTACAGGGTTCCTTCATCATGGAAAAAATAGCTGAACTTGGGATTGATATGTTTTGTCTTTTATCATGTTGTCACAGGAAATCCTCGGGTGATTGGAGCCTGGCCTCAACGCCAAAGGCATCATGGGTAATGTTGTTTTTTTCTGTTCATTATGCTAAATAGTCCTTGGATGGAGGCATTTGATCCCAGACACACAGCCACACACTGGCGTGTGTGCGCGTGTGCACGCACACTCAAACACCACAATATCATGGTACCCCAGCTAATATCGGCTGCCCAGACCACCATCAATAATAATCTTACAATTTCATTGTGGGTAATGTTGTCGTTTTTCAGTTCTTTATGCCAAATAGTCCTTGGATTGAGGCGTTTGATCCCAGACACACACAAACACACATGCACGCAGACAGAGAGAGAGAGAGAGAGAGAGACAGAGAGAGAGAGAGAGAGAGAGAGAGAGAGAGAGAGAGAGAGAGAGAGAGAGAGAGAGAGAGAGAGAGAGAGAGAGAGAGAGAGAGAGAGAGAGAGGGGGATTAAGAGAGACAGAAGGATAGGGATAGTGAGAGAGAGAGGGGGGATTTAGGGATAGAGAGAGAGGGATAGGGAGAGAGAGAGAGAGAGAGAGAGAGAGAGAGAGAGAGAGAGAGAGAGAGAGAGAGAGAGAGAGAGAGAGACAGAGACAGAGGGCTTGAGAGAGAGAGGGCTTGAGAGAGAGAGAGAGAGAGAGAGAGAGATAGAGAGACAGGGATTGAGAGAGACAGAAGGATAGGGATAGAGAGAGAGAGAGAGAGAGAGAGAGAGAGAGAGAGAGAGAGAGAGAGAGAGAGAGAGAGAGAGAGAGAGAGAGAGAGAGACAGAGGGCTTGAGAGAGAGAGGGCTTGAGAGAGAGAGAGAGAGAGAGAGAGAGAGAGAGAGAGAGAGAGAGAGAGAGAGAGATAGAGAGACAGGGATTGAGAGAGACAGAAGGATAGGGATAGAGAGAGAGAGAGAGAGAGAGAGAGAGAGAGAGAGAGAGAGAGAGAGAGAGAGAGAGAGAGAGAGAGAGAGAGATTAAGAAAAATTGAGAGAGATCATTTTCATTCTACACATGCCTCTCTCTTTCCTTCTCTCTCTCACACACTATATCTAACCCACTTTTGTTTGAAAAGGCAGATGCAGCTTTTACCTTGGCCCATTAATTAACTCTCCACACGGTCAAGTCAATAAAAGACACCTAACCACTAAATCACAAACACTTATAAACTGACACCCACGGACTAACACACACTACTTTGTTGAGCTCCGTAGAGTCATTAGCACCAGCTAAGGACCTTGCTCGTCAGACAGTCTCTCTCCTCTCCTCCCCGCTCTTCTCCACCCTCTCCCTCTCTTGTCCTCATCCTCACCTCACCTCTCCACCCTCTCCTCTCCACCCCTCTCACTCTCCTGTCCTCATCCTCACCTCTCCTCTCCACCCCTCTGTTAGCTTGGTTGGTGGTATGACTGGTGCAGTAAGTTGTGGTACAGTAGCTGGAGAGCAGTGCAGAGTCAGAGTCAGCCTCAGACAGACAGACATATGGTAGATCAGTCTCTGGGTTCAGTGGCTGGAGAGCAGTCAGTCTGACAGACAGACAGACAGACAGACAGACAGATGGTAGATCAGTCTCTGGGTTCAGTGGCTGGAGAGCATTGCAGAGTCAGTCTCACAGACAGACAGACAGACAGACAGACAGATGGTAGATCAGTCTCTGGTTTCAGTGGTTGGAGAGCAGTGCAGAGTCAGTCTCAGACAGACAGACAGACAGACAGACAGACAGATGGTAGATCAGTCTCTGGTTTCAGTGGCTGGAGAGCATTGCAGAGTCAGTCTCAGACAGACAGACAGACAGATGGTAGATCAGTCTCTGGTTTCAGTGGCTGGAGAGCATTGCAGAGTCAGTCTCAGACAAACAGACAGACAGATGGTAGATCAGTCTCTGGGTTCAGTGGCTGGAGAGCATTGCAGAGTCAGTCTCAGACAAACAGACAGACAGATGGTAGATCAGTCTCTGGGTTCAGTGGCTGGAGAGCATTGCAGAGTCAGTCTCAGACAGACAGACAGACAGACAGACAGACAGACAGACAGACAGACAGACAGACAGACAGACAGACAGACATATGGTAGATCAGTCTCTGGTTCAGTGGCTGGAGAGCATTGCAGAGTCAGTCTCAGACAGACAGACAGACAGACAGACAGACAGACAGACAGACAGACAGACAGACAGACAGACAGACAGACAGACAGACAGACAGACAGACAGATGGTAGATCAGTCTCTGGTTTCAGTGGCTGGAGAGCAGTGCAGAGTCAGAGTCAGCCTCAGACAGATGGTAGATCAGTCTCTGGGTTCAGTGGCTGGAGAACACAGACAGACAGACAGGCAGACAGACAGGCAGACAGACAGACAGACAGACAGACAGACAGACAGACAGACAGACAGACAGACAGACAGACAGACAGACAGACAGACAGACAGACAGACAGACAGATGGTAGATCAGTCTCTGGGTTCAGTGGTTGGAGAGCAGTGCAGAGTCAGTCTCAGACAAACAGACAGACAGATGGTAGATCAGTCTCTGGGTTCAGTGGCTGGAGAGCATTGCAGAGTCAGTCTCAGACAGACAGACAGACAGACAGACAGACAGACAGACAGACAGACAGACAGACAGACAGACAGACATATGGTAGATCAGTCTCTGGTTCAGTGGCTGGAGAGCATTGCAGAGTCAGTCTCAGACAGACAGACAGACAGACAGACAGACAGACAGACAGACAGACAGACAGACAGACAGACAGACAGACAGACAGACAGATGGTAGATCAGTCTCTGGTTTCAGTGGCTGGAGAGCAGTGCAGAGTCAGAGTCAGCCTCAGACAGATGGTAGATCAGTCTCTGGGTTCAGTGGCTGGAGAACACAGACAGACAGGCAGACAGACAGGCAGACAGACAGACAGACAGACAGACAGACAGACAGACAGACAGACAGACAGACAGACAGACAGACAGACAGACAGACAGACAGACAGACAGACAGACAGACAGACGGTAGATCAGTCTCTGGGTTCAGTGGTTGGAGAGCAGTGCAGAGTCAGTCTCAGACAGACAGACAGACAGACAGACAGATGGTAGATCAGTCTCTGGTTTCAGTGGCTGGAGAGCATTGCAGAGTCAGTCTCAGACAAACAGACAGACAGATGGTAGATCAGTCTCTGGGTTCAGTGGCTGGAGAGCATTGCAGAGTCAGTCTCAGACAGACAGACAGACAGACAGACAGACAGACAGACAGACAGACAGACAGACAGACAGACAGACAGACAGACGGTAGATCAGTCTCTGGTTTCAGTGGCTGGAGAGCAGTGCAGAGTCAGAGTCAGCCTCAGACAGATGGTAGATCAGTCTCTGGGTTCAGTGGCTGGAGAACACAGACAGACAGACAGACAGACAGACAGACAGACAGACAGACAGACAGACAGACAGACAGACAGACAGACAGACAGATGGTAGATCAGTCTCTGGTTTCAGTGGCTGGAGAGCAGTGCAGAGTCAGAGTCAGCCTCAGACAGATGGTAGATCAGTCTCTGGGTTCAGTGGCTGGAGAACACAGACAGACAGACAGGCAGACAGACAGACAGACAGACAGACAGACAGACAGACAGACAGACAGACAGACAGACAGACAGACAGACAGACAGACAGACAGACAGACAGACAGATGGTAGATCAGTCTCTGGGTTCAGTGGTTGGAGAGCAGTGCAGAGTCAGTCTCAGACAGACAGACAGACAGACAGACAGACAGACAGATGGTAGATCAGTCTCTGGGTTCAGTGGCTGGAGAGCATTGCAGAGTCAGTCTCAGACAGACAGACAGACAGACAGACAGACAGACAGACAGACAGACAGACAGACAGACAGACAGACAGACAGACAGACAGATGGTAGATCAGTCTCTGGGTTCAGTGGTTGGAGAGCAGTGCAGAGTCAGTCTCAGACAAACAGACAGACAGATGGTAGATCAGTCTCTGGGTTCAGTGGCTGGAGAGCATTGCAGAGTCAGTCTCAGACAGACAGACAGACAGACAGACAGACAGACAGACAGACAGACAGACAGACAGACATATGGTAGATCAGTCTCTGGTTCAGTGGCTGGAGAGCATTGCAGAGTCAGTCTCAGACAGACAGACAGACAGACAGACAGACAGACAGACAGACAGACAGACAGACAGACAGACAGACAGACAGACAGATGGTAGATCAGTCTCTGGTTTCAGTGGCTGGAGAGCAGTGCAGAGTCAGAGTCAGCCTCAGACAGATGGTAGATCAGTCTCTGGGTTCAGTGGCTGGAGAACACAGACAGACAGACAGGCAGACAGACAGGCAGACAGACAGACAGACAGACAGACAGACAGACAGACAGACAGACAGACAGACAGACAGACAGACAGACAGACAGACAGACAGACGGTAGATCAGTCTCTGGGTTCAGTGGTTGGAGAGCAGTGCAGAGTCAGTCTCAGACAGACAGACAGACAGACAGACAGATGGTAGATCAGTCTCTGGTTTCAGTGGCTGGAGAGCATTGCAGAGTCAGTCTCAGACAAACAGACAGACAGATGGTAGATCAGTCTCTGGGTTCAGTGGCTGGAGAGCATTGCAGAGTCAGTCTCAGACAGACAGACAGACAGACAGACAGACAGACAGACAGACAGACAGACAGACAGACAGACAGACAGACAGACAGACAGACAGACAGACGGTCAGTCTCTGGTTTCAGTGGCTGGAGAGCAGTGCAGAGTCAGAGTCAGCCTCAGACAGATGGTAGATCAGTCTCTGGGTTCAGTGGCTGGAGAACACAGACAGACAGACAGACAGACAGACAGACAGACAGACAGACAGACAGACAGACAGACAGACAGACAGACAGACAGACAGACAGACAGACAGACAGATGGTAGATCAGTCTCTGGTTTCAGTGGCTGGAGAGCAGTGCAGAGTCAGAGTCAGCCTCAGACAGATGGTAGATCAGTCTCTGGGTTCAGTGGCTGGAGAACACAGACAGACAGACAGGCAGACAGACAGACAGACAGACAGACAGACAGACAGACAGACAGACAGACAGACAGACAGACAGACAGACAGACAGACAGACAGATGGTAGATCAGTCTCTGGGTTCAGTGGTTGGAGAGCAGTGCAGAGTCAGTCTCAGACAGACAGACAGACAGACAGACAGACAGATGGTAGATCAGTCTCTGGGTTCAGTGGCTGGAGAGCATTGCAGAGTCAGTCTCAGACAGACAGACAGACAGACAGACAGACAGACAGACAGACAGACAGACAGACAGACAGACAGACAGACAGACAGACAGACGACAGACAGACAGACGGTAGATCAGTCTCTGGGTTCAGTGGCTGGAGAGCATTGCAGAGTCAGTCTCAGACAGACAGACAGACAGACAGACAGACAGACAGACAGACAGACAGACAGACAGACAGACAGACAGACAGACAGACAGACAGATGGTAGATCAGTCTCTGGGTTCAGTGGCTGGAGAGCATTGCAGAGTCAGTCTCAGACAGACAGACAGACAGACAGACAGACAGACAGACAGACAGACAGACAGACAGACAGACAGACAGACAGACAGACAGACAGACAGACGGTAGATCAGTCTCTGGTTCAGTGGCTGGAGAGCATTGCAGAGATCAGTCTCAGACAGACAGACAGACAGACAGACAGACAGACAGACAGACAGACAGACAGACAGACAGACAGACAGACAGGTAGATCAGTCTCTGGGTTCAGTGGAGTCAGTGACAGACAGACAGACAGACAGACAGACTCTGGGTTCAGTGGCTGGAGAGCATTGAGTCAGAGACAGACAGTCAGACAGACAGACAGACAGACAGACAGACAGACAGACAGACAGACAGACAGACAGACAGACAGACAGAGAGACAGA